>NC_056743.1:942823274-942833274 GCF_019279795.1 Protopterus annectens
TCTCCAGTTAATAACATGCTTAAATTTGGCAGGTTGCCACATCTGATCTGAGGTCATGTTCCAAGCATGGTCATGGGGGGCAGGATGGCTGGTCCCTGCACACCCGGTCTCCACTGCTGGACTCTGGGAGGCTGAGAAGGATGGCTGATGTGGCCCTGGCACATGGGAACCAGGTGGGCAGGCATCGGGCTCTGCCCTGGGAGGGCAGCCTGGTGGCAGTACCACCAACAGCCTCCAGGGGGTGGGCTGGATGCATGCCTGCTCCCACCCATCTTCAGATGGGCTTCCCAGCTCTGGGCAGCGGGGGACTCCTCTCCTCTATCTGTGTCTCTCCCTGGAGAGACAGGGGACCTGTGGCAGGCTCCCTCAACTCCCCAATCAGGCTCTCAACAGGCGCTGGACACCCCGGGGGCGATGGAAGGGATGACGACTATCAGACAGGTGCCTAGGGCCACAAAGTGCATTCAAAGTGTTGATGATCAATGTGTCTTGCAATTCACATTAGTTGTCGCAGTGAGCTGCATTCTTCATCGACACATGAGCCGAGTGATCCACCTCTCAGAGTTATACAGTTCTCATTCGCTGGGGGCACGGCTGTCCGCTCGGCATCACACTTCGAGATGAGCACGCGAGGTTTCACGGGCATCGTCGAGGGTGCCTGAACCGGGGTTACTGGCCCTGCATCGCAGGACAGCAGGGATTCCCATGGAGGCCGGTGCACGGCCACACCACCGACCTTCTGGGTCTTTGAACTGATGTCCCATGTGGAGTGAGACATCCTCCACAGGTACCCACGACTGACATTGAAGGTGGAGGATTCCGCTGGGATGGCACCCTCTCCCTCCTCCTACCTCATGGAGAGCCAGCCACCGCTGGGGCATGCGGTAGACCACACCACTTGGCCGGGTCCACCCTCCACCACCATCCCCTTGGGGCTGCAGAGGAGCACCCACACCTCCCACTGCATGTACAGGACCCCCTCCCTCCTGCCGCCAAGTGGTGAGGGGGACAGACACCACCCCTTTTCTCACTCCCTCCCCTCTCCCTCTACCCTGGAGCTGCAGGTTCAGTCCCACTGGCCTCCACCAGGCCACACAGAGAGATAGGAGTCACAAAGAGACAGAGAGAGAGAGAGAGATGTAGAGGATCAGGGCAGCGGAGTGAGGAGAGGCCCTGGTACCAAAGGACAGTGCCATCCCAGGACCCTCAGTGTTAATGATCCTTCCGCAGTTTCACCTACAGAAACCTTGTTACAACTTGTACTTCCTCTAGATAGTCAAGTTTGATCATCTTCTCAGAGCTGCCAGGGCCATGACCGACTCCAGTGGGGCCAATCCAAGGACCTCACTAAACCATCCAATCAGTAGTAATGATGGGCGGTGTGTACAAAAGGCAGGGACTTAATTAACGAGAGCTTATGACCTGCACTTACTGGGAATTCCTTGTTCTTGGGGAATAATTGCAATCTCCAGTCCCTATCACAAATGGGGTTTAGCAGATTACCTGGACCTGTTGGCCAAGGGTAGCACACTATGATCCATTCAGTGTAGCACATGTGCAGCCCGGACATCTAAGGGCATCACAGACCTGTTGTTGCTCAATCTTGTGTGGCTGAAAGCCACTTGGCCCTCTAAGAAGTTGGAGACGACTGCACTGGGCCACATAACTAGTTAGCATGGTGGAGTCTCGTTCATTATCGGAATTAACCAGACAAATTGCTCCACCAACTAAGAACGTCCATGCATCACCACCTGCAGTATCATGAAAGATCTATCAATCTGTCAATCCTTTCCATGTCCAGACCGAGTGAGGTTTCCCATGTTGAGTCAAATTAAGCTGCAAGCTCCACTCGTAGTTGTGCCCTTTCATCAATTCCTTTAAGTTTCAGCTTTGCAACCATACCCCCCCCAGAACCCAAAGACTTTGGTTTCCTGGAAGCTCCCTGGGGGGGTTACGGGAATAACACTGCCAGATCGCTAGTTGGTATCGTTTATGGTTGGAACTACGACGATATATGATCATCTTCAAACCTCTGACTTTCATTATTGATTAATGAAAACATTCTTGGCAAATGCTTTCACTTTTGTTCATCTTGCACCAATCCAAGAATTTCACCTCTAGCGGCACAATACAAATGCTCCTGGCCATCCCTCTTAATCATGGCCCCAGTTGCAAAAACCAAAAAATAGAACCGGAATCCTATTCCATTATTCCTAGCTGAAGTATTCAGGTGAACGGCCTACTTTAAACACTCTAATTTTTTCAAAGTAAACATTTCAGACCCCCGGTACACTCAGTTAAGAGCATCAAGGGAGTGTTGAGAGGCAGGGGCTGGGACAGGTGGTAGCTCACTTCATGGCGGACCGCCAGCCCGATCCCAAGATCCAACTATGAGCTTTTTACCTGCAGCAAATTTAATATACACTACTGGAGCTGGAATTACCACAGCTGCTGGCACCAGACTTGCCCTCCAATAGATCCTTGTTAAAGGATTTAAAGTCTACTCATTCCAATTACAGGGCATCGAAACAGTCCTGTATTGTTATTTTTTGTCACTACCTCCCCGGGTCGGGAGTGGGTAATTTGCATGCTTGCTGCCTTCCTTGGATGTGGTAGCCATTTTGCAGGCTCCATCTCCAGAATTGAACCCTGATTTCTCATTACCCATGGTCACCATGGTAGGCACAAATAGTACCATCGAAAGTTGATAGGTCAAACATTCAAATGTTGCATTGCCGCCACGAGGGCATGCGGTCAGCCTGAGTTTATCTAGAGTCACCAAAGCTGCCAGGCCAAGATCCGGGTTGGTTTTGATCCAATAAATGCACGCATCCCCAGAGGTCAGTGCTCATCAGCATGTATTAACTCTAGAATTACCAGTTATCCAAGTAACAGTGGAGTGATCAAAGGAACCATAACTGATTTAATGAACCATTCACAGTTTCACTGTAGCATCCATGTGCACTGAGACTTGCATGGCTTAATCTTTGAGACAAGCATATGCTACTGGCAGGATCAACCAGATAGGAGCACCTCAGCGGGAGGGCAAAGAGGAGGGACCAGGAGCCCACACCTCCACCAACAGGAGGGATCCCTCTCCCCATGGAGGGGGGACCCCAGGTGCTGGTCATGGACCAGCAATCGTGACCCCAGGAGGGTCGTGGGCTAGCGTGGTTCGTGTCAGTGCTCAGAGCCAGAGAAAAGTGGGAAAGAGACACCCCCATGCTTCAGCCATGCATGGATGCCAAGGGGATGGTGGCTGTGTCACAGGACTCCTTCACTATGGCCTGGGCTCATTGGTCTCACCTCAACTTCCACCCCGAGGGGCATGGAAAGCTCCACACACCCACCTGCTGCCGGGGTAGAGAAGTTTGACCCACAAGCCATGACCCATAGACCCACGCCATCGTGGCCCTCCACCAGTGGGAGTCAGTCAGCCTGATCAATCGCTGGATGGTGGGTAAAGGCACCTCAATCCCATGCAGACACCTGGCAGGACATCACTCGGGGCTGGGACCTAGACTCTGATGAGACACCCCATCATCTCTTAACTCCTGGAGGCTGCCAAATCATGCCAGATCAAGCATGCCCACCGGGCAATTGGGGAGCAAACCTGCAGGGTGCGACTGGCCCCGTGGAACTCCTCTTGGCCACTGAGGGGCAGATCAGCTCTCATACGGACTTCTGGCCAGGAGGAAGAGGCCCATGAGAGTGCCTCAACCCAGTGCAGACACCTTGCAAGACATTCTCTCCAGGACTGTGACCTGGACTCGCACTCTGACGAGATGCCCCATCATCCCTTAACTCCTGGAGGCTGCCAAATCATGCTGGATCATGTATGCCCGCAAGGCAATCTGCAGGGTACGACCACCCTCATGGAACTCGCCTCAGCTGAGGATGGGCAGATCCACTCTCATACAGACTTCTGAGTCCACCTCCTTTCCAATCCACAGGGGTTCCGGGGACTTTGTGATTTTTCAAGAATGCCTTTGAGAATGGGGCAGGGTCGGATGCCTCTACCTGGCCAGGAGCTCTCCGTGTCCTGCAGCCCTCTGCATGAAGCTCCCTTAAGGACTTCCATCAGGGCATATCACAGCGGCTCTCCCTTTTGACCTTGCAGAGAGACCTTTTTACCTGGCCGTGGCCCAAGGCTAGCCTTGGAGACTCCACCACCTCCATGTCCCCTGTAGGCTGCCAAACCGTGCTGTGTCCCTGTGCCCTCGGATCCTCTCAGGTGGACCTCCCTCAGATCCCGGTCACCATCACGAAAGTCCTGTCAGCCACTGAGGGGCAGGTACGCTCTCATCGGGACTTTCAAGCCCCCCTCCTTTCTGTTCCAGAGCCATTTTGGGGACTTTGTGACATTTTGGGGATGCCAACGGGTACCAAGTGAGGTCGGACGCCTTCCTGCTGCCTGGCAGGATCTCTATAAGCCTGCAGCCATCTGCCAGATGCTCCCTTGAGGAATTCTGTTGAGGGGGGCTCCGTCTGACCCCACTCACCCAGGCAGGAGCATTCCAGACCCCGCAGCCCTATGCCAGATGTTCCCTTGAGGACTTCCATTGTGGGGGGCTCCACCTGACTCCGATCACCCAGGCACGAGCACTACTGGCCCCGCAGCCTTCCATCAGATTCTCCCTTAAGGACTTCCGTCCCACTGGGGGGCATGATCTGGACCCTCTCACCCAGGTGGGAGTGCTCACTACCCAGCCACCTTCCACCTCTCTCCCCCTTCCAGACTTTCACTGGGACAGACTCCCCCTCTGGACTTCCACATCTACCTGGGTGGGAGGGCTCTTTCCCAGGTTACATATCTCCTGGAGGCTGCCAAGCCATGCTGTGTCTCCATGCCCTCAGAGCCTCTAAGGGGGACCGCCCTCTGATCCCAGCCAGCCCCATGAAACTCCCCTTGGATGCCAAGGGGCAGGCCCGCTCTCATTAGGACTTCCATGTCCCCCTCCTTATGGTCCAGAGCACCATGGTCCCCATCTCCTGCATATCCCCTGCAGGCTGCCAACCCATGCCCTGTCCCCGTGCCCTCGGGGGCCTCTCAGGGGACCTCCCTCTGATCCCAGCCAACCCCATGGAACTTCCCTTGGACACCGAGGGGCAGGCCCACTGTCATCTGGACTTCCACGTCCCCCTCCTTTCTGGTCTAGAGCACCACCGTCTCCATCTTCTCCAAGATCTCCTGAAGGCTGCAAAGTCATGCAGGATCAAGCATGCCTGCTGGACAATCAGGGAGTGAAACTGCAGGGTGCGACTGGCCCTATGGAACTCCCCTTGGCTGCTGAGGGGCAGACCCATTCTCATACGGACTTCCGGCCAGGAGGAAGAGGCCCGTGAGGGTGCATCGACCCAGGGCAGACACCTGGCAGGATGTTCTCCCCTGGGCTGTGACCCAGACTCGCACTCTGATGAGATGCCCCATCATCCCTTAACTCCTGGAGGCTGCCAAATTGTGCCGGATCACGCATGCCTACCGGGCGATTGGGGGAGTGAACCTGCAGGCTGCGACCACTGCCGCAGAACTCCCCTCGACTGCAGAGGGACAGATCCGCTCTCATATGAACTTCCGAGTCCATCTCCTTTCCGATCTAGAGAGATTCCGGGGACTTGCGGTTTTTAGAGAATGCCTTTGAGAACGGGGCGGGGTTGGGTGCCTCTACCTGGCAAAGAACTCTCCGAGCCCTGCAGCCCTCTGCACAAAGCTCCCTTAAGGACTTCTGTCAGGGCCTACCACAGCAGCCCTCCCCTTTGACCCTGCAGAGAGACCTCTTTACCTGGCCATGGCCCAAGGCTTGCCTCGGGGACCCCGTGACTTCCATGTCCCCTGCAGGCTGCGAAACCATGTCTTGTCCTCATGCCCTCGGAGCCTCTAAGGTGGACCTCCCTCAGATGCTGGCTGCCCTCACAGAACTCCCGTCAGCCACCAAGGGGCATGTACACTCTCACTGGGACTTTTGAGCCCCCCTCCTTTCTGGTCCAGAGCCATTCTGGGCACTTTGCAACATTTTGGGGATGCCGACAGGTACCAGGCAAGGTCAGATGCCTTCCTGCTGCCTGGGAGGTTCTCTACAAGTACGCAGCCATCTGCCAGATACTCCCTTGAAGACTTCCATTGTGGGGGGGCTCCACCTGACTTCGCTCACTGAGGCAGGAGCATTCCAGAACCTGCAGCCCTATGCCAGATGTTCCCTTGTGGACTTCCATCATGGGGGGGCTCTGCCTGACCCCACTCACCCAGGGAGGAGCACTCCTGGTCCCACAACCTTCCGCCAGATGCTCCCTTGAGGAATTCCATTCCTCTGGGGGGCACAGTCCGGACCATCTCACCCAGGCGGGAGCGCTATTCTACCTGGCCACTTTCTGCCTCTTTCCCCCTTCCAGACTTCCATACCGGAGGGGGCCGTGGTCTGGACCCCCTCACCCAGGTGGCAGCTCTCCCAGTTCAGCTGTTTTCCACCTCTCTCTCCCTTAAAGACTTCCATCAAGAGGGACCCCCTCAGGGCTTCCACTTCTACACAGGTGGCAGAGCTCTGTTCCCAGGTTACATAACTCCTAGAGGCTGCCAAATCATAATGTGTTAACCATGCCCTCAAAGCCTCTCAAGGGAGCTTTCCACTGATCCTTCCCAGCCTCGTGGAACTCTGCTGGGCCATGAAGCCTCAGCCAGACCCTCATCAAAGCTTCCATGTGGCCCTGCCCTTCCATTCAGAGCACCTCTGGGGACTTTGGAATATTTTGGGGACGCCGTCTTAAGGACTTCCATTGGGAGGGACCCCCGCATGGCTTCTACTTCTACCCAGGCGGGAGAGCTGTTCCCGGATTACATACAGTATTTCTTTGAAGTGAGACCTAACCAGAGAATAAGGCCTAGCATGGTTTTCCAGGGTGGTCATGATATAAGCCCTACCCCAAAAATAAGCCCCAGTTAAGATCGTCAACAACACATGACGGACATGTTGAATTATAATATAATATTATTGATACCCATTGACTGAGGTTATCATACTCTGCTCACCATTTTCAGACCATTTGGACACCCAACTTCTTCCCTTTGCAGAAAGTCGTAAGATTCTTTCCCAGGGAGTCCTCCATGATTCTTACTGTAACCCTAATCATCACACACACTTGATGGTTGAGATCCTTGGCCCATAAACACTGGCAGGTATACTTTGATCGGTTATAGTACAGACAACGTGCATAAAGAGCTCACACTTGATATTGAATGGCTGTGGTTGTGTCTTCTTAACCAGTCTCGTAAGTCTTCAATTAACCCCCTCCCGGACAAGATGAGTGCAAAACAAAAGAGCTCTTCCATCGAGTACAAGAAAGGAATCGTGGAGGACTCCCGGGGAAAGAATTTGGCGGCTTTTTGAAAAAGAGAATAAGTTAGATCTCTGAATGGTCCAAAAATGGCGTGCAGTGTACAATAACCTCAGTCAACAGGCCAACGAGGGAAATGCTAAGAAGTGTAAGTGTGGATCAGGTCAGCAACCGTTATTTCCTGAGCTGGAAGACATCATCTGTGAATGGATTGCTAACAGGAGAGCAAAGGCTTTGGTTGTGCACAGGGCTGATATTCAAGCATTTGCCCTTACAATGGCACCACAGTTAGAAATATCCTCAGAAGAATTCAAAGCATCACAACATTGGATGTATGGCTTCCTCCAGTGATATGAAATGTCTCTAAGAAGATCAAAAACACTGTTCAAGCTGGAAGATACTGAAGTTGTTAAACGTGCACTTGCATTCAAGTCCTTCGTTGATGGCATCGACTTTTCTAAATACCAACTCTCCAACATGATTGCTATGGATGAAACTGCAGTGTTTATGGGCCATGGATCTCAAACAGCAATTGATCATAGGAGTGCCTCGTCAATCTACATTCCCTCCACTGGTTACAAGAGTGCACGTGTTACCTGTATTTTGGCAATTTGTCTAGATGGAAAGAAAACCCCACCTCTAATCATTAGTAAGGGCAAGAAAGATAAGACTGAATGTGCTTCAGGTATTTACATTCTTGAAACTGAAAAGGCCTGGTGCACGCAAGCAGTTATAAGGAAGTGGGTCGATGTAATGCTGCCACTTGTTTTGCGAGATGGTGAAACAGGTCTGCTCATCTGGGATTCAGCCAGCACTCACCGCGCTAAAGACATGAAGAAATTCCTTGCACAGAGAAGAATAGATCAAATAATGATTCCCACAGGAATGACTGCCTATTTCCAAACTCTTGATATTGCAATAAACAAGCCATTCAAGGACCATTTGTGCATGGAACTCAATGACTACATTGAAAATAGAATGGAGAGAAATCAGCATGGAAACTTTGTGAAGCCTAGCCTGCAAGAGGTTGTGACTTGGGTGAAAAATTCATGGGATAAAATCACTGGCAACTGTGTTGCCAATGCACTACAAGCAGGCTACTTGGACAAGCAGTGCTCATTTAAGGAGAGCTCTATTGCTAGGCATGACAGATTGGGGCCAATGGTTCTACAGAAAATGAAGCCGCAAGAAATTCAGGCTGGAATTTAGAGGTTGGAGACTTATGACAATGTTCCAGAAGAAGATGACATGACTGTATTTGAATACCTTTTCCATTATCGGGGCAACAGAATGGATTGCTTCTGTTTTCAGTTTTATTCCCCTCCTCCAATACACATGTATTGAGATGTTCTGCACTTTCTTTTAAGCATGAAATATTGCACTGTGAAAGCCAGGATGTAGATATTCTGAAGTTGAAATGTTTGTTGCATTTTTTATGTAGAATTCTCACACAACTGTTAACACATTACTTAGAACTGTTGTCCAATAATACAAAAATACCTAATAAATGTCAATTTGTGTACATGAATAAATGTCGATTTTTGTACATGAGTAATTGTAGATTGTTGTATGGGGGGTAAATAAGGCATCCTGATAATGAGCCCTAATGTGTATTTTGGCAGGGGAAAGAGTATAAGACCCGGACTTATTTTCGGGGAAATACGGTATATATACATATATATATATATATATATATATATATATATATATATAGATATATATAAAACGGTATATATATATATATATATATATATATATATATATATATATATATATATATATATATATATATATATATATATATATATGCTAGGGCGAGCATACTTACGTGAAAGTGCTTTTCACCAAAGAAGCACATTTGCGTAAGTATGCCTGTTGCCAAGACCGTACTACGGTGCGGATAAGGGAAAATTCCCTTTTCCCCACTGTAGTGTGGTCTCAGAGGAAGAATATTAAAGTAGAGGGGTGTGGGGGGCACAGCTCCCACATGGGGGGTGCGGGGGGGGCGAAATGTAAATGTAATGTTTTTTTTTTATTAACACGCTTTAACTAAAGCACTTTTTCGATGAAAGCACTTTTGTTAAGGTGTGTTCAGTGGTTACGGATTTGGACGTTTGATCTTTTGATCAAATATCCTAGATCCATATATATATATATATATATATATATATATATATATATATATATATATATATATATATATATATATATATATATATATATATATATATATATATATATATATATATATATATTTATATGCAGTGCAGTCGCACATCTGATCCACACTCTGAATCTCGTACTGTAACAAATATGACCAAAGACTGTCTAAATGGAGATGAAGGGGCCCAAACTATGCACCTCTTTCAATTATTCCCCTCATCCCTTCCTCCCCAGCAAAACTGTTCTGCCTTGCAAAAAAATAATAAGGCCAGCCAAGCCTTGAACCCAGGGCCCTGTAAACTACAATCAAAGCAATGTACCATTACACCATCTGAGCCCATAAAATAGTGAAGACATTCCAAACATATCAGTTAGTACAGTCATTGAAGAGTAGGAAAGGCGTCTGTAGAATCAGTCAGGTACTCTATATATACATGTATATATGTATGGGGATGCCTATATATGGACACAGCTATATATATAATTCATATATATATATATATATATA
>NC_056743.1:942838274-943005774 GCF_019279795.1 Protopterus annectens
TTACCTACTCAGATGGAACGTTATGGTGAGTACATAACTTCTTTATCTGAAGTAGTTAACTTCATTTGTCCATCAACCTGTGGAACAGAGTCCCCAGCTACCCAATCCTTGGGAGGTCCTCATGGAAGGATATTCCGGAGCACTGCAGAGCCGAAGGATGCTCTCCCTCTGGAAATTATATCCAACTTGTAATGGTTAATGAACATATGAGATGATGCCCAAGTGGCTGCTGAACAAATGTCATCCAATGACACTCTGGACCAAAAGGCAGCAGAGGTAGAAATCTATTGAGTAGAGTGGGCGTGGACTCCTTCGGGTTCAGGTCGGCCAGAACTCTTATATGCAAGAAGTATACATTGGGAGATCCATCTGGACAATGTAACTTTTGATACTGGTGTTCTCAAAGAGGGTTAAGCAAAGGATACAAAGAGTTACTCAGATTTCCTGTGGTCAGCGGTCCTGTGCAAGTAGAACCTCAATTGTCTGTGTACGTCCAGAGAATGTAACTTGTATTCACCCTTGTTCTGATAATTTGGAAAGAATACTGGTAAATTAATAGATTGATTGATATTGGGCTCCGAAGCAACTTTGGGCAAAAAGGAGGGATTGGTCCTGAGAGAAACTCTATCTTTATGGAAAACCAAGTATGGTGGTTTGGCGCAAAGGGCTTGAAGCTCCAAAACCCTTCTGGCCAAAGTGATGGCAATAAGAAAAGCCGTCTTCCAAGATAAGTATTTTAGATCCACTGAAGCTGCAGGCTCAAAGGGAGGAACTGTCAGAGACTGGAGAACAAGAGTTAAATCCCATGGAGGAACTGCATCTTTAACAGGAGGCCTCAAGAGGAAAGTGCCTTTTAAGAAGGCCTTGCATAATTTGGAAGAGGTTAAGAGACCGAGATCACTTCCCACATGATAGTGGGAGATTGCGGCTAACTGTACTTTGACTGTAGAGGAGCTAGCACCCTGGTCAAATAAGATTGACAAAAATTCTAGCACTGCTGGTAACAGAGCTGTAAAGGGGTCTAAGTTTCTGTGCTCCACTCAAATTGAAAAGCGTTTCCATTTACTATTATAAACCTTTCTCGTAGAAGGCTTGAGAATGGCTACTAGAATAGCCTTAGCGGAGGACGAGATACTGAGAGTCCTAGCTATTACTGGAACTGGATCAACCAAGCTGTAAGCTTGAGGTTGTCCAGGTTCAGGGTTGTTAATCCTAGTGGGTGAGAGATCAGATCCGGAGTGGGATCAAGAATCCATGGGGGATTCACTAGATGAGACCATAGACATGGGAACCACGCTTGACGAGGCCAGAATGGGGCAATGAGGATCACTCTGCTCCCCAACTGACGGGCTTTCTGCAAGAATTTTAGCATTACGGGAAGAGGTGGATAAGCATAAAGTAGACCGGGTGGCCAAACATGCACCAGAGCATCTCTGGGGGATTCCCCCAGTGGGGGAATTAGAGTGAAGCAGTCACTGCACTTTGCGTTCGAAGGAGACGCGAAGAGATCGCAGCAAGGTTGACCCCACTTGAGGAAGATTTGCTTCACTACTCTCGGGTTCAGAGACCACTCGTACGGTGAAAGGATGGTTCGACTCAGCCTGTCTGCCAAGATGTTCGACCAGCCCGGAATGTGCATTGCTATGAGGAAGCGATTGGTGGAGATCACCCATTACCAAACTCTCATGGCCTCTCGACAAAGTGGGTAGGATCTGGTTCCCCCTTGCTTGTTGATATACCAGACTACTGACATGTTGTCTGTCTGAATTGCAATTGTCCCCAAGGGAAGAAGGGCTTGGAGTGCTTGCAACGCCAAAAGCACCACTCTCATCTCCAGGACATTGATATGCAACAAGGTCTCTGAATGGGTCCACATGCCTTGGACGGTTCTGCCCATACTGTGCCCCCCCCACCCGAGGCAAGAAACGTTCGTGGTCACCGTGGTTAGAGGAGGGGACATAGAGAAGGGGCGCCCTTTCTGGAGGTCCAGGGACTGGAGCCACCAGAATAGGGCTTTCCTGCAAACCCTACTGAGGGGGATGGGTGAACTCAGTGGATGTTGCAGGATGGACCATTGAACCTGCAAGGTCCATTGTAGTACCCTCATGTTCAAGCGTGCTAAGGATAGCAGGTTGATTGTTGCCGCCATGGAACCTAGAGCCCTCAGGACCAATTCCGCTGGAGGAGCCAGGGAGTGTAAAAGGGCCAGCACGTGGAGCTTTAGAGTTCGAAGCTGGTCCGGTGTTAAGAAGACTTGCAAAAGGTTTGTGTTTAATCTGGCTCCAATGAAGCCCAAGATCTGGGTTGGTTGAAGAGAATATTTTTTTTATATTGATTGTCATTCCCAGTCGGGAGGCCAAGTGGAGGAAGTAATCTCTGGCTGAACACAGTAGATGCCTGATGGGGGTGGTCAGGAGCTAGTCGTCCAGGTACGGAAAGACCTGTATTCCCTGGAGTCTCAGGTGGCCGCTACAACTGCCAAGACTTTTGTGAACACCCTGGGGGCTGTGGTGAGGCCAAAGGGAAGGACACTGAACTGGTAGTGGCTGGCTCCTAGCCGTAAGCGGAAAAACCTTCTGGATCTCCTGTCCATCAAAATGTGGTAGTACGCATCCTTGAGGTCTACAGAGCACATCCAGTCGTTCTCCTGCAGGAGTGGGAGAATGGATTGAATGGTGACCATCCGGAACTTTTCTTTGGCCACTGACAGGTTTAGAAAGGACATGTCGAGGATTGGTCTTAAGTCCCCTGTCTTTTTTGGCACCAAGAAGAACCTGGAGTAGAAGCCTGATCCGGATTGGTCTGGGGGGATGTGCTGGATTGCTCTTTTTTTCTAGCAGCTGGAGAATTTCTGTGGCTGCTGCGTGGAACATCGGGGAGGCTCCGGGGTTTGGGAGGGAGATTGAGAAAGGGGATCTTGTAACCTCTGGATATGATTCGAAGCACCCAGCGATCTGTTGTAATGGACTCCCAAACTGCTAGGTGCCTTGAGAAATGCCCCCCGACTGCCTCCAGAGTGGAGCAGTTGGGTAACCCTTCAGGGTTGCTGCACGGGCTGATCAGAAAAGGGTTCTCTCGACCCCAAATTCTTCGGTCCCCCTCTGCCTCTGGGCCGGCGTCCACCCTGTCCTCCTCTGCCTTTGAAGGACGAGGGGTCCGGAGTGAAATGGGACTGTTGAGACTTCCGGAACCACATCTTCTTCTGTCCCTTTTGGTTCCTAGAGAAGGACCTCTGGGGAGCAGAGAAGTGGACTCCGACAGCAGACAACATCTTCCTGTCTTTCTCGCTCTGGACCAGCGTGTTGCGTGTGGTCTTGCCAAATAGCGAAGAACCGTCAAATGGGGCATTAGCAAGGACACCTTGAAGGGTTCCACAAAATCGCAATGGCGTTGTTAAGCATGCCGTCGTAAGACAATGCCCGCTCCACTAGCTCTAGCGGCTCCTTCCGTAGCATGGGAGAGGAGGCACATAGAGGTGTTCACAATGGATTTGAGAGTGGCCATTCGGGTTGAGAATGCTTTCTTATCCTCGGCCGACATGAACTCTGGGGGTGACCCGGTGTATTCTTTGATGAGATCCCGCTGGAGTCATATCACGTGTGCCATATAATTCAGCGACCTTACAGAGAAGGTGGCTGAAGCGAACATCTGCTTCCTCAGGTGGTCCATTGTCAAAGACTCCTTATCTGGAGGATGGATCGAGGAACTCTCCTGGGCTAGTTCCTTTCTGGTGGTGGCTGCCACCAACATGGCATCTACAGGAGCACCCTTGCTCCAACACATCCAATCAGAAGGGGGGCTGAGAATTTTATCTGGTCTCTTTGGAATGAGCTCCACAGTTTCTGGCTCCTTCCATGCCCTGGTAGTAATCAGGTATACCAGGGGATGGGTGGGAGGGGACACCCAAGAGGTAGACAGGCCTGCATCAAATGCCTCAAGAAACACAGACTCATCAGAGGAAGGTTTTTGGGCTGACCACCCCCCTCTAATTCAAAGCATTTCCATGATGTCTCCGAAGGACACGTCTTCTGGAGGTGACCTTGGGGAACCTTCCCCTTCCTCTAAGTCTGTGTCTTCTGTCAATGACTCAGGTGAGTCCAAGTGCCTCCTCTTGCACTTACGTTTGTGAGGAACCTCCTTGGGGGGGCTGTCCAAAGAGGCCTCACCAACCACATCCTGTTCCTCCAAGGGAACTATCTGGGATGTAGGCACAGGCTGTCCCTGGGGCCGGGTGATGGAAGGTAGACCCATCTGAGAGGGAGTGCAGGGTGGAACCATAGCAGGAGCCTGCGGCCTCAAATCCCTTGACAATATCCTCTCCATAACATCGAACACCGAAGGAGAACTGCTCACTCTGTGACCCGAGAGCAGTCCCCTCGGATCCAATGTGTGGATTGGAGCCGGCACCGAAGCAATCGGATCCAAAGGGCCAGTATGCTCCGACCGAGACAGAGCTGAAGACACACTGACACCTCCGGATCCAAAGCTCAGCTCTCGCCTCCAAGAGCTCGGACCCGAAAACGGACCCGACAAACTTGAGGGTGCCTTCGGCGCGGAAGTACGAGGTACTATCGGTGCTGACACTCCCCCGGCTCCCATGCTACCCGGTTCCGAAGGCTCCGAACCCCAGAAGTGGGTCAGAGAAGGAGCAATTGGGGCAAAAAATGGGGTCGAGCTCCCCCCAGGAGCGGGGGGAGGCAGGAGCACTCCCATCTGCAGCTGGGCCTGGAGGAACTTACATGTCATCCGGTCCATGTCTGCATTGGACAAGCTTCGAGTTGACCTAGAGGAGGCCACTGAGGCAGGCCGGGAGTGCCGCCTCGATGACCTCGAAGGTGGCTGGGTCTCCTCCTCCTCCGGCTCCGGGGAAAAACGGGGTGAATGGAGCTGGGAAGGAGAAGGCCCGGAGGCCCTGGGAGAAGCTGCTTGCTTGGCCGGTGGGGCCGAGGAGGAAGACTCAGCCCACTGCTTGTGGTGCTTCTCTTTTCTCCTCTCCCTCCCAGCTTCCCTCTCCTCCTGGCCTGAGGTGAGAGGGTGAGTCCTGGCCAGGGGAGCAGGGATGGAAGGTGGCACTGCCATGGCCGCTGCAGGTGCCACGGAGGAAGAGGAGAACAAAGTTGAGTCCGGGGGCAACAGTCCCGCCAGAATCAACTTCGACCTCCTGTCCCTCAAAGCCCTGGGTGCAGCCTGAGGAGAGGTGGTCAACCCCAAGGCAGATAACACACCGAGTGTGGCCATCTGCTGGGGACAGCTTATGGCCACACTCAGTGCATTTAGAAAAGAAGGCTTTAGGGGCCTCAGACATGACAAAATTACACTAGGCCCAAAGAAAGACACACCTTCTCACACACGGGGGGAGGTAATTTAACTAAAATTAACTACAAAAACAGTTAGCAACTGGAAACTAACTAAGGAGCAACACACACACACATTTTTACTGCTATAATAGAAAAAGAAAAGGATTTTTCTCACAAAAACGATCTACTCCCACGCTTGAAACTCATTTAGAGCTGCTGACTGAACAGAGGCAAACGAGATCTGAGGTCAGGAAGGGATAGCAGGGGATTATGGGCAAGGGGAGGAGCTTGGAGCTCGGATCTTAGCTGTTTGAAGCTGCCGGCTCGGATCCGATATGGATCCGATACCCACAGGTTGATGGACAAATGAAGTTAACTACTTCAGATCTAACATTACTTTAAATGTATAACAGCAATATTTACATTCTGTCCCCATGTCTGGAACATCCTCCTCCAGTTTGTTGGGCTGTCTCCACAGTATTTGTTGTAAGAGGTATTTCCAACTACCCTCTGTGATGCTGTTTGTCAGACAGCCACATGAAGTCCTGCTCACAGTGAAGGAAACTGGCCAACACCCATATGAAGTGCTTAGTTACAGGAGTGTGTTTCCATGCAATTGGCTATAGGAATAATACCACAGCTGTTCCACATGCAGTTAGCAAGTAGGGACTCCAATTCATGCACAGGCTATCAGCTGATCATGAGCATTACCTACAAAGGTCAAGCTGCTGCCTATGCAAAACAAATGTATTTTTCTACATCTATCAGAGCGAGAGAGAAAGAAAGAAAGAAAGAAAGAAAGAAAGAAAGAAAGAAAGAAAACAAAAAGTAAGACCATCACAAGCAGACTACAAAAAAAATCTGTGAGACACTCCTGTCTACCTGTGAAATACAGCAACTGAAGCAGGCAAAAACAAAATGGTATGTGAAACAAGTAATTATAGGTTCATAGGTAGATACTAGGCTATCTGCCCTAGGACATTTATAAGCCTAGCCAGAGTGTATTGTCTTTCGCCTCCCTATTAGATTAGCCTACTGTGCCTCTGTAAAGTAGGTCACAGAAGGTACTCTTTTAAGATTAGTTTACTGTGCCTCTGTCTAGCAGGGACACAGAAGAGATCCCAGGGGTGAATTTGCGTTTTCCCATCCACGCGTCCAGATTTCGCTTGAAGAGGGTCAGCGACGGGCTATGTCTAACATGAATTGGGATTCTATTCCAGAGTGAGTGGAGCCTCTGAGAATGTAGTAGGGGGTATGTAAAAGAGGTAAATAGGAAGTTCAACAAATATTTCTCAACAACACTTGCTGTACTGATATACTGCTGATCAGAACCTATGGGCATAGCATTTTGTGTCTGTCTGTAGTGACATAGAACACAGCTCACACCCCTGAGTCAGTCACATATGACTACTACTGGAGTGTGGTTTGAACAATACTGACTGTGAAACTCCTAGGTGAGCTACTGGGATGACACATATATCCATATGTTAATTGTGAGTACTAGTATGATATGCATGTCTATATCAGAAATGTGAGGGACCTGTACAGGGTATTTGCATAGTGAAATACTGTTGCAGCTGTGTGTGTTGAACTGTATATGATATAATGAGCTCATACCATTCAACTGTCCAGTGTTATGCACACTGACCATATGTGTGCCTCAGGTTTGTAGTTATGTACTAAAACAGTTGTGTTATGTCTGGCAAAGAATTGGCAACATGTGAACACTGACATTACAACATCTCCTTACATTTCATTTGGCTGTTCCCGTTAGGGGTCATCACAGCAGATCATCTGACTGCATATCTTCCAGCCCTCTGCGTCTTGTTCTTTCACACCAACCAGCTGTATGTTCGCTGTCAACACATACATACACGTTATCTCAGACCTTCCCCTTTTCCTCTTACCCAGCAGCCTCATACTTTCACAAATATACTCAGCATACCTACTCATTACATGTCCAAACAAACATAATCCTGCCACTCTGTGCCTTTGGCCCCAAGCCATCCAACCTGGGCTGACCACCTAACATACACGTTCATACTCCTGTACACCCTCATCACACCCAGTGCAAATCTTAATGTCATTAGCTCTGCCGCATCCACCTCTGACTCCTGCCACTGTCTACAACCCATATAACACAGATGGGCTCCCCACCCTCTTGTAGACCTTTACTGTCACTCTTAATGGTACTTGTCTGTCACAAGTCACACCTGACACTCCCCTCCACCACCTGCATCCTGCCTGCACTCTCTTCTTTACCTCTCCCCACACCCCCCATTACTCTGAACTGTTGTTTCAAGTATTTAATTTTATCCACATTTGCAAACTGTACTCCCTGCATCCTCACCATTCCTCCATCCCCCCTTCCATTCACACACATATATTCTGTCTTAGTCCTGCTGGCCAACATTCCTCCCATCTGTAGACCATAAGCCAACCTCTCCAGGGTCTCCTCAACCTGTTCCCTACTCTCACTACAGAACACAATGTCATCTGCAAACAGCACAGTCAACAGGGACCCCTGTCTGATCATGTCTGTCAAGCTGTCCATCACCACTCCACATGAAAAAGGACTCACAGTTGCTCCCTGATGTATTTTTACCTACACCTTAAATGCACCTGTCACTCCCAAACCAGTACTCACTGGTGTCACAGTAGCCTTGTACATATCCTGTAGCATTCTTACAGATTCCTCTGCCACTCCTGACCTCCTCATACAATACCATAATTCCCCTCCAGGCATCCTGTCATATGCTGTCTGTAAGTCCACAAAGACACAATGCAGCTACTTCTGACCTCATCTGTTCATCTCCATCAACACTTTCATAGTAAACATCACATCTGTACTGATCTTTCCTGGCATAAAACCATACTGCTGATCAGTAATCTTCACCACCCTTCTCAACCTAGCCTCCACCACCCTTTACCATTATCTCATGCTGTGACTGATCAATGTTATCTCTCTGTAGTTACTACAGCTGTGCACACCACCATTATTCTCATGATCAGTACACAAACACACTTTCCCCACTCCTCATGCATCCTCTCACTTTCCGAGATCCCAGTAAACAATGTGGTTGACAACACCACTACCATTTCTCCTAAACAACTCCATGTGTCCACAGGTATGTCTTGTGAACCAACAGCCTTACCAATGCAACACCCCTTCATAGCAAACCTTACTTCCTCCTTGATAATCTGTTGCATTTCCTGATTCCCCAAACCCACATCATGCAACTTCCTCTCTGTCTCATTCTCCTCATGCAACAGACCATCAAAGTACTGTTTCCATCTCCTGTACACACTCTCCACACTTGTGAGTCCATTTCCCACATTATCCTTAATCACTCATGTTTGCTGCACATCCATCCTATCTATGTGCATTTGTCTAGCCAATTGGTACAGGTCATATTCTCCATCCTTGGTGTCCAACTTTACATACAACCATTCAGACGCACCATCCCTAGCCTTTGCCACCACTCTCTTTGCCATGCACCCCATCCCCTTATACTCCTGTATCATTGCTTCATCTGTCTGACAATTCCATTTCTCCTTTGCCAGCCTCTTTCACTGTATAAATGTGTAAAAGTCCCTATCACTCACTGCCACACTCCTAGCCATTCCACTCTCCGCCTGCCTTAGGAGAATTCACATCCTCCAGGGTATGACTGTGAATGCAAAAGCTACCCCAAATATCAAATGATGTACATGTGTTACAGCAATGTGAAGACAGTGTCACTAATTTTGATCCATAGCCCACCATGTATGTACGGCACCCTCCACATGTTGTCCTCTACCAGGTTGATAGGCATGACTGAGCAATAAAAGTGTTATGACAGTGTGCATACTGACATAGAACAGAAATGTATAGTAGTTATTACCTGTGCAGATGTATGCATGTATGGGTAGGTGTACCTGGCTGTCTCATAACACCTGACATGGGATGCAAAACAGCATGTAACTGAGCTGTACATGTTGTACACATGTGTAATGTTAATGTGTGTGCATCCAACAGAGTCACACTTCCACAGCTAATGGTTGTTGCACTGCCCTGACACAGACATGGATACTGTCATATGCAGGAGTATCATGTAGGAAATAGAGAGGTGTTCAACTGTGTTATGACCTTATGTCCATGCCTACTACGAACATTGATATGACCACCGACATACCTGTATGGCCTCAGCAATACCTAACTTGTACAACCTGTCTCAACCAAAGTACAGTAAACCCCTTTGCTGGAGAGCAGTAGTGCACAAAGCACATAATGGGATGCTATATTGGCTGTACAGGGGACAGTAGTAGCAGGCACCAACTGGCCAGCATGTCATCCTTTGTCTGGATGAACATAGTAGGTCACAGGTGGATTACTGTAAGGCTGACTATGAGTATAAATGGGACACATCCACTGAAAGCAACCAGAAGACCATCTTCACATATGTCTGCAGTCTCATAGGCAACAACCCAGACCACCATGTAATGGAGGTCAATAATAGCACATACACACACACACCATTGCTACAGCAACCTGCTGCAGACACGTTTAGGCCAAACATCACCACCCTGGCTCAACATCAGCATAGGTGGATATGCACACCACACGCACCACTACCCTCATCATCATGGATCAGGTACAAACCACCCACTTAAATGCAAAAATAGCAAGTCCCCTTGGGGACTAATAACATTCCAGTCTGCATCCTACATGAACTCAGACATATGCTTCCAGCTCCATTACATACTGTATACAAGCCAAGATTGTGCAGCTTTGACAGCCCATCTGCAAGGAACACAGACACTGTCACCCTTCTACACAAATGTGAATGGTGGTTAATGAAATGTACTGGCCTTCATAGGGGGGATGTGACACAACAGGACCAGGAGTACAATGCATGTTCATACAGCGCTGCGTCTCATGTGTTTGTATATATGTACACTGTTGATAATTAGTCCTGTGCTGTCTCTGTAAAGAAGTCTGT
The DNA here is from genome assembly GCF_019279795.1 of Protopterus annectens. Classification (NCBI taxonomy): domain Eukaryota; kingdom Metazoa; phylum Chordata; order Ceratodontiformes; family Protopteridae; genus Protopterus; species Protopterus annectens. Next base: position 942,848,554 of record NC_056743.1, read on the forward strand.
GCAATGTATAATGTCCTGTGATGTGTTTCCCTGTTTATGTTTTCCAGGTGCTATGCCAAGGTAGCCAGACTACAATGAGCAGGAGACTTCGGCCATAACTTAGGCCATCTTGCAGAACTATACCATCCTTTTTGGTCGGGGTCACCAGAACTAGCAGGAGTGGACTACACTGTGGGATGAAATTGTCCAAAGTGTGAACATGGGCCACCATGGCTGCACATACGATCGGGTACATCATAGAGCAACTGACCTGATTCGGCATGCCCAGCAACAGGCTGCTGCTGTAGCAAGTGACCATTTCACTACTGGTGGGGGACCAGCTACACAGCCCCCTCTTAAGGCAGTGGAGGAGCTACTGGCCAACCTTGGGGTAACCCCCACAAGAAGATATACATAACAACTTTCAGTCGTGGAGGTGAGTGGCACCCAAGCAACAGGGAATGAACATCCAGGTAAGCCAAAAGTGCACATCAATGTACTAAGATTGCATTACAACTGTGTTCTATAGAGTCTTGAGATGCAAATGTCAGGGTAAAATACTACCACCATAACTGCTATATCATTCCCACTACTAAAATGGTACTGTCTAACACCTTCCTCATTCATTGTTTCCTATATGGTGCCCCACTTCTTACCAAACTTCAGTCTTCTCTAAAAACAAAGATATCCTCCTGTTATGATAAAATGTCTAAGTTTGCTACCAGATATAAATCCAAATACTTCCACTACAATGCCCTACATAAACTAAATTTGCTTGGACTTACCAACCATCTTGCCTACATTCAACTTACTCATGCCCAAAAACTCATCTGTAATCCCTCCATCTACCCCTCCCTTGCATCCCCCTTCAAAATACAGATACCCAACAGACTTCTAAGATCCAATAACCAGAATTTTCATTCACTGCTTGAACGTATGGCAGATGGGAGGCAGCAGTCATGTGAAGGTATCTCAAAACCACAATCATCTAAGCATACACGTGGCTGTGCACCATCACGCTCCCATATGGGCAGTAACATCAGCACTAGTGATGGTGGTGTAATGTCCATGCCAAGATGTGGCAGGCCATGTATACGTGGTCCTCGATGGTCCCAACAGGGTTGCAGATCCAGCAGACATATGTCACCATCAGGAAGCAGTACTATCTCCAGCCTTTCTGGCCTTGTCAGTGGTGGTGCCCGTGATACCCTTGGCAGATCCTGTTCCCGTGTCCATGGCCGGAGGCGGTGAACTGTACACTCTGCCATGTATGGGCCACAGCTGTCAAGAAAACATCAGTGTAGGGCAGTCACATGGTGTGTCTGTGCGCATGCACACACACACACACACACACACACACACACACACACACACACACACACACACACACACACACACATCACAATCAAAATAAACTCACCACCATACACATGCACCACACCTGCACAGGCCATGCCATTCCCATACCCCAAACACACACCCATACTGTCAACCAAATGTCACAGCCTAAAGCTCTGGAAAAACCATACATCTCCCTGTGCATATGATGAAACCTGTGCCTGATCCCTGACATCCAAAACATCAATGGAGGGACATGCAAATATGGGTCTGATGCACAGGGTGAACTTAATAAATTGTATGTAGGTAATGCTGCGTAGGGTTCTGTCATCTGGCATTTGTAAGGGGTACACATCAGAGTGTGTGTACAGTTTAAGCCATGATGCATTATTGCTATTCTTAATGCTGACTGAATGTGTTCTCACATGCTGTATCTTGTTTGTGTTCTAGACCTCTGTTTGTCATCAGGATGTGGCCCCGCAGCAAGACCAAGGGGTATGGCAAGTGCGTTAATACATCAACCATGTCATAGGCAAGGTACAGCTGTATCTGCATGAATCTCACAGGTCTGTACAACAGTGTTTGCATATGCCTTGCAGATTATAGGGCTGTGGGTTGTATATAGGTTTATGGGGATCGATAACATCTGTTTCAGAGTGGAGAATGGTAAGTGTGTTGGTTTGGACACACCGCCGTTTGCTAATAACCACACCCCCAGGGGGTATTCATCAAACAAAAACACTCAGATTGCTATACACACACACACACACACACACACACACACACACACACACACACACACACACACACACACACACACACACACACACACACGCACACATACACTTCACAGTACTGAGATCCATTGGTTCATAGCTTCATAGGTGTGTAGTAGTTGAATGGCCATTTAGGCTGTACAAGGTTAGGCCAAGGAAATACCCTGGCATCAGGCCACATGAAAATTGTCCCCAGTGTAGCTAATGAGTATACTCACTGGCGTGAGCCCCAGGGGTGGGTATTGTATTCCTCATCCACTCAATCCAGATGTGTATTGTGGATGGCCAGTGATGTGCATTACTTCACATGTATGTGATTTATATTCCATACAATGGACAGTGTCTAGGTTGTGAACCTGTCCCACAAGCATGTCCTTTGGAGTGTGGACGTGTGTTTGAGGTATCTGGAACATGTTCTGTGGACAGATTGGGATCTTCAGATGTAGCATTCCTGACCCAGTTTGGTGAGATATGGCTGTGTAACTCAGGCAGTGGTTGCACCTACATAGACAGTATCATACAGGGATTCATTGGAGCTGTAGGAGTCTGTCCATACAGGGCATGTGTGTAAGGCCTGGTATTATCTTTGTGGGGTACATTTGCAGCCCCTACAGTTGTTGCAGATGTCCAGTGGTGTGCATCGCAAAAGGGCCACTGTACATATTCCCAAACACTGTGTTCCAAGGAAGACTTCCGCTCGGAGAAGAAATGACAACTGAGTTTATTGCCATACAATGAGTTACACGCAGAAGGTACACACAAAAAAAAAAAAAACAAGCCAATAATCTGGTTAAGCGCTTTCATCTGCTACCATGCAGATTTCATCAGAACCAGTAAAACAGATGATGACAGTCTATTTAAAGGGTTTTTGGCGCCAAAAAATCATTAATTAAACACAAAATAATTTTAAAAAACATAAATTTAAGAAACATTTTGAACTTATAAATATTCAATTCTTTAAAAAATTCCTTTTTTAAAAAATGCGAATTACAATTATTCCTGTAAAACCTGACTCCAGTTAGAAAAATGTATAATTCATTGGGTGCGTGTTTGTATAGTACTTACTAGGAAAAATGTCTCAAATGATTAAAAAGTCAAACAGTGACAAATATAATGATTACCATTCTTGTAAATACCCTATGTTGAAAGAAAATGGTGTAATTAATAAAAAATTTTGAAAGGTACATCTGCCTAATATAATACTGACATGAAAAAGTGTCTATACCTATGAAAATCTGAAGGGAGTATGTAGGCGTGATGGAAAAATGTATATATATATACATGTAAAATAAACTGACTATCAATGTTATTAATTGTGTGATGTGAATATAATTGAATATATAATAGTGTGTATATTGTGAGTAAATATGTGAATATATAATTAATTTAAATATAATATTTTGAATATGATATGAAATATATAAAAATCCATAATGTACATCAATAAATAAATAAATATACAATGTACCAGATGATGAAAAATGTTAAAAATGTTAAAAATGTTAAAAATATTAAGTCTTAAGTGTGATATTAAATATAGGAAAATTAAACATCCAATAAAAGAAAGGGTTTAATGCTAATGAAGTCATTAAGCCCGGGATGAGTGGTAGCATCACATATAATTTGCCATTTGCTTTCTAACAGGGCAAGATAAGTTTTCCAATTGCCCTTTAATTCTGTATTACTTGTCTGATCAATGATGCTAAAAAGGAAACTGTGTTCAGGACCTCTATCTAAAATATGCTTACTAAGAGCATTTTTAGGGTCTTGTTTCTTAATCTTGTATAAATGTTCGTATATTCTTGTTTTTAGTTTCCTTTCAGTCTTCCCTATATAGTATGCATCACATGAGATGCATTTGGCAACATAAACCACTCTTGGGGTATTACAATTCCCTCCCAAGCTGAACAAACATGTCTTCACTATGTTGTTTAACCTGATGACGTTGGCATTATTAATTTCTTTACATTGCTTACAAGTCCCACACTTTCCTGTGAATGTGTACTTCTTACCCTCATTCTTCTTTTCCTTGTTACCTTCTAACATGTTTTTGATGTTTGCAGAGGTCTTAAACACAAATTTAGGAAATGGGCCTGCTATTTCACTAACTTCATCAGATGTAGTCATAAGATTCCAATGCTTATAAAATATATCTTTGATGAAGTTCGTGTATGGACTATACATAAGAACACAAATATTTCTATTTTGGTCATCTTTTTTGTTCTGCAAAAAAGGTTTCCCTAATAAAGGTGAAAACTTTTTGCCCCATTCATTTTTAACATATGTAATGATGGGATTGAGCATAACCTCGGGATAACCCCTATTTAAAAACATATTGTGAATGACATTCATTTCTTGTTCCATAATTTCTTTAGTGGAAGACATCCGGGCTGCTCTAATGCATTGGCCCTTGAATACACTTTTAAAAATGTGTGGGGGATGGCAACTTCCATAAATTAAGTAGTCATTCGAAAAAGTCTCTTTCCTATAAATTCTCGACTCGAATTCTTTATCATTGGAACTAATATAGGTATCCAAATAGGGGTATCCCCTATTATCCCCTATTTGGATACCTATATTAGTTCCAATGATAAAGAATTCGAGTCGAGAATTTATAGGAAAGAGACTTTTTCGAATGACTACTTAATTTATGGAAGTTGCCATCCCCCACACATTTTTAAAAGTGTATTCAAGGGCCAATGCATTAGAGCAGCCCGGATGTCTTCCACTAAAGAAATTATGGAACAAGAAATGAATGTCATTCACAATATGTTTTTAAATAGGGGTTATCCCGAGGTTATGCTCAATCCCATCATTACATATGTTAAAAATGAATGGGGCAAAAAGTTTTCACCTTTATTAGGGAAACCTTTTTTGCAGAACAAAAAAGATGACCAAAATAGAAATATTTGTGTTCTTATGTATAGTCCATACACGAACTTCATCAAAGATATATTTTATAAGCATTGGAATCTTATGACTACATCTGATGAAGTTAGTGAAATAGCAGGCCCATTTCCTAAATTTGTGTTTAAGACCTCTGCAAACATCAAAAACATGTTAGAAGGTAACAAGGAAAAGAAGAATGAGGGTAAGAAGTACACATTCACAGGAAAGTGTGGGACTTGTAAGCAATGTAAAGAAATTAATAATGCCAACGTCATCAGGTTAAACAACATAGTGAAGACATGTTTGTTCAGCTTGGGAGGGAATTGTAATACCCCAAGAGTGGTTTATGTTGCCAAATGCATCTCATGTGATGCATACTATATAGGGAAGACTGAAAGGAAACTAAAAACAAGAATATACGAACATTTATACAAGATTAAGAAACAAGACCCTAAAAATGCTCTTAGTAAGCATATTTTAGATAGAGGTCCTGAACACAGTTTCCTTTTTAGCATCATTGATCAGACAAGTAATACAGAATTAAAGGGCAATTGGAAAACTTATCTTGCCCTGTTAGAAAGCAAATGGCAAATTATATGTGATGCTACCACTCATCCCGGGCTTAATGACTTCATTAGCATTAAACCCTTTCTTTTATTGGATGTTTAATTTTCCTATATTTAATATCACACTTAAGACTTAATATTTTTAACATTTTTAACATTTTTAACATTTTTCATCATCTGGTACATTGTATATTTATTTATTTATTGATGTACATTATGGATTTTTATATATTTCATATAATATTCAAAATATTATATTTAAATTAATTATATATTCACATATTTACTCACAATATACACACTATTATATATTCAATTATATTCACATCACACAATTAATAACATTGATAGTCAGTTTATTTTACATGTATATATATATACATTTTTCCATCACGCCTACATACTCCCTTCAGATTTTCATAGGTATAGACACTTTTTCATGTCAGTATTACACTAGGCAGATGTACCTTTCAAAATTTTTTATTAATTACACCATTTTCTTTCAACATAGGGTATTTACAAGAATGGTAATCATTATATTTGTCACTGTTTGACTTTTTAATCATTTGAGACATTTTTCCTAGTAAGTACTATACAAACACGCACCCAATGAATTATACATTTTTCTAACTGGAGTCAGGTTTTACAGGAATAATTGTAATTCGCATTTTTTTTAAAAAAGGAATTTTTTAAAGAATTGAATATTTATAAGTTCAAAATGTTTCTTAAATTTATGTTTTTTAAAATTATTTTGTGTTTAATTAATGATTTTTTGGCAAAACCTTTAAATAGACTGTCATCATCTGTTTTACTGGTTCTGATGAAATCTGCATGGTAGCAGATGAAAGCGCTTAACCAGATTATTGGCTTGTTTTTTTTTTTTTTGTGTGTACCTTCTGCGTGTAACTCGTTGTATGGCAATAAACTCAGTTGTCATTTCTTCTCCGAGCGGAAGTCTTCCTTGGAACACAGTGTTTGGGAATTACTAGTTTGCGGCTGTGGTTTGCTTTTTCCACTGTACATATTGACTGGGCTACTGAGGGGAGGGTACAGGCTGACCATGTCCTTTTACTTGCTGGATAACACACACTTAGTCAGGTGATATAACACATTGAAGTACTTTCTGATGTCAGTGGCACTGTTGTGTTCAACAGACATCTCAATGTCAACCCATCTTCCCCATTATAACAACATTACTGTTCAGTGGACAACCAGCAATGTATTACTTGATGTGAGCCATGGTGTTCACAAAGGTAATGGTGGCATATCTCCTGGCATTGAAGTAATGTCCAGGGTTCTGACAACAGTCATATGCATTATAGTGGCCTTTGAGCATGATGTAAACATCACACAGGGTCCACAGGGTAAATGATGCCAGCCTGCACAGCAGAACCTATGATCATGTGCAGCATTGGGCCACCCACCTCATCCACCATGCCCATCAATGGGCAGCTGCCGTAGTGAGGGACCAGTTAGCTACAGGTGAGCACCCAGCCATACAGCCCCCACTGACACCCACTGAGGATCTCCTTGCCAAACATGTGGCACATGCCTGACGCACAAGCCATGATGCTGAGGGAGCCATTGTAGAGGTGGTTTGCACAAACACACTGGATGAGGAGTGTGCGGGTAAGGGCGCAGTGGGGATTAGTACAGTAATGTATCAGACATACATGTATCTGTATTGAATCTACATGCATGTGTCAGGTCTGATTGCAGTTGTGTATGGGGTGTTCTAATGCACAGAGGTGCACATCTATGGTGAGGACAGGACATTGTGTATTATTGTGGTTAGGACTGTAGATGTGTAGACATGCTGCATCCATCCTGTACCAAGGCCACATGTGAGTCTGCTGACCATAATTCCCTCTCACAATTACCTAGGACCCTCTGGTCTCTATATGGGACAGCAGCCTGAAGCTGATGAGTACAACATTGTTCTGTTGTTGCCTGGCAACCCCAGGCATGTGAAGTGCATGCAATTTACCATGCACACAACCATCATAAATAGCTATATTGCTTTATGTAACAGCTATATTGCTTGTTGTGCATATTCACTTGTGCTGGAGTTAACTGTATTGCATTACAGTGGTTACCAATGGGGCCTATCTGATGTGAATTCAACATTCCTATAGCATACCTCACAACTTGTCAGTGACAAGACGTCTGGACAGAGGCCAGCCAAATGGGCTGGACAAATGGCCTAAGGTAGTGCCATGTGTGATACAGTGGTACACAGTGGATATAAACTGTGTACACACCCCTCTTAAGATGCAAGGTGTTCTTGTCACATGCTAATTAGGACCACAATATGACAGTCCACACCTCTTCTAGCCTGTAATGTGACCCATAACAGGAACAGTTCACCTGTAAAACTATGCATCTAGACTCATGTATTGCACCTACAAGGCTGGTCACCTGTGAGGGTGGCAGACGTCATATCAGTATGATGTTTCAGTCAGGTATGATACCTCATGCTGCCATATGTGTCAGTACACTCACTGTGGTCTATTTCGCTATAATATCACATACAAGGGCATTGTTAAGGCACACAGACCACTTCCGACCATGTATAGGTTGAAAACATATGGATATGCCAGACACATTTGTACAGAGGACTGTATAATGGTTTAACATGCTGCATGTAAGGCAGATGCTGTTACCACCCTATATAAAGTAATGGCAGCAGGAGGTGGTCACCACCCATGTATGGTATACACATCAAAATGGTATAAGCCACACAAGATATGATCCTCACACACACACAAACAGTTGCCAGCATTAGGATTAGAACACCTGCCTGTCTAGATTTTCCTACTGTAGTGCTACGCAGTTATCAGATGTGCCACAGAGCTTATACATTTCTACCTCTTCCAAAGGTACTTCTAAGGTGGATGACATCAACAGGACTACTAAATTGGAGTGAAGGGAAATGTAAAGGGTAGTACACAGGTCAAAAATGGTATAAGCCAGAGAGTCCATGAGTCACACACACACACACACACGCACACACGCACACACGCACACACACACACACACACACACACACACACACACACACACACACACACACACACACACACACGCACACACACACAAACACACTTACCAGTATTGGGATTATAACTCCTGCCTATCTAGATATACTTACTAGAGTGGTACACAGTTATCAGACACGCCACAGAGCTTATACATTTCCATCTCTTCCAAAGGTACTTCTAAGGTGGATGACATCAACAGGACTACTAAATTGGAGTGAAGGGAAGTGTAAAGGGTAGTACACAGTTCAAAACTGGTATAAGCCAGACAGTACATGATTTACACACACACACACACACACACACACACACACACACACACACACACACACACACACACACACACACACACACACACACACACACATCAGTATTAGGATTAGAACTCCTGCCTATCTACGCATGTTTACTATTGTGTTACACAGTTACCACGTACACTACAGAGCTTAGTGAACTTTCACATGGCCAAAGATGTTGGTAACTGCACAGCTGTGGTAAAGTATTACAGGTGGCAGACAGTCTGCCTTCTGTTCCACCTGTACATCATGCTAGTTCTTCCTGTCTTGCACTTCAACTTGCATTATGGCTTGGCACTTCACCAGTTTATTGTTTCAAGACATGTGACATACCTGGGAGCCAGCAGCAGTACTCATTCATCACAGATGTAGCCCCAGTACTTACTAGTTATGTCTACCCCTCCTAGCATGTTTGTAGGGTGGTTATCTGTGCTTTCACCCATTAACCTGGAGCACTTGTCCATTCTGAGGCACTGTTTTAACTGCCTCAGGTATACAGACAACCCTCCCCTCTAAACTCCAAACACTCAGACCTGTTAGGGTTACCCATATATCACCCAGTGTGGACATATGCACTCTCCAGCAAAGACTGGACTAGCAGGACATGAGTATATGATCAACACCTGCACCACACCATGTGGAACACATAGCTCACCATGGCACCCACTTTGACAGCCATGACATATAGTGAAAAGCCACACATCCACTTTCCCAGAGGCACTCAATGGACATTTACCCAAACAGCACAGACCAGCAAGACAGACACCCACTCAGACACTGTGACATGGAACATGCCAAGGGACACTTATTTAACCTACACAGTGTGCCCCTCAACCTAAGTTCCAAAGGCTAACCACCTTGCACAATACAGTGATCATGGGCAATTCAATACTGAGGCACACACATATCCCACTCACTAAGTTGAATATGGAGCAGGTAACAGACAAATATTTATCCCATGCCAGCATCCAACACATGACACAGCCAGTCATGGCAATCCACACCAACTACAAGTATCACTCTGTATCCATGTGGGCGTGAATGACCTGGGACACACCTCCCTGGACTACATGACAAGAGACATGGTTGAACTCTTTAATTATGTGTTCCAGGCAGGTGTAACAGTAGCCCTGGGCAGTGTACCACTGTCACCCAGAATGATGCTGCGGTACTATCAACAGATTGACTGCAACATTGGCTTACATATTATGTTTTATTCTCAGAGGATCCAGTACCTCTCTGCTTGGGATGACTTAATTGACAGAACCCAATGACTTGCCAAAGATGTCCAACATCTGTCACTGTTTCCAGGAACTGGCTATGTATCTTGCCACCCCTATGATGCCTTATTAGGCAGTGTTCCTAATGTTATTACCACCATAACAGCTACACATTTATGCAATCTGAGGGTCATACTACTCAACAGTAGACATCTAACTGTCAGGATGCAGTCACTCATAGCAGTCGTTAGAGTGGAGGAAAAGTGTCTGCTGTAATGAAGAGGTGGTCCACATGTATATGATTTATATTCCATACCATGGACGGTGTCTGGATTGTGAACCTATCTCACAAGCATGGCCTTTGAAGTGTGGAAGTGTGCTTGAGATCTCTGGGACATGTTGCGTGGACAGATTGGTATCTTCAGAAGTAGCATTTATGACCTTGTTTGTTGAGACCAAGCTATGTAACTGAGGTAGTGATTGCACCTACATAGACAGTATGATACGGGGATTCATTGGCGTTATTGGCATCTGTCCATACAGGGCATGTGTATAAGGCATGGTATTCCCTTTGTGGGATATACTTGGAGATTCTACAGTTGTTGCAGGTTTCCAGTGGGGAGCATGGCAAAAGAGCCACTGTACACATTGACTGGGCTACTGAGGGGATGGAACAGGGTGCCATGTCCTTTTACTTGCTGGATAACACACAGTCAGGAGATGTAAGACAGCAAAGTACTTTCTGATGTCAGTGGTACTGTTGTGGTCAGCAGGCATGTAGTCCACTGCAATCACACCTTGGGTACTATCTGTGAGGCAATTTTCAGGAGAAATACCAATATAGTAGTTGCTGCATAGCCAAGTGTGTTTGTGTATGATCTGTGGGTAGAGAGTGGTCTGAGTATTAGAAGAGTTGCCTATATTGTTCACTAAGTCATACTGTCACATAGTCATTCCACATGGCAGTACACATTTAGGGCTGTGGACTGTATACACCAACATCTATGGTGTTTGACAACTCTTGGCCTTGTAATGTGGGCATTGGGACATATACTAGGTCCTCAATATAATAATTTAGCAAAACCTGCCCCCAATGGATCCTGTTATTACACAATCACACCCCCACAGGATACTGATGACAGACAGACAGGCACACAAACACTTGCCAGTACTGAGTTTTGAACCCCTACCTAGCTATGTATTGCTACTACAGTGCTATGCAGTTATCGCACACGCCACAGAGCTTATATGTTGGAGAGCTGTCCAAAGGTATCTTTGAAGGTGAGTGACATCAGCAGCAGTGCTAAAGGAGGAGTAAGGCAAGTGTAGTAAATGTGAATCACCACAAAATCAGGTGTCTACAAAAACACACACACACTCTCACCCACAAAAACACAAATTTTAATAGTTGCCAGGACCAGGATTTAGAACTCCTACCTAATTAGTTTGCTACACTATAGTATTATGCAATTATCACAAGTGCCATGGAGCTTATATGTTGGCGATGTCCAAAGGTATCTTTGAAGGTGGGTTACATCAGCAGCAGCAGTGCTAAAGGAGGGGTAAGGGAAATGTAGTAAGTGTAGATGACCACAAAATCAAGAGTTTACAAAGACACACACATTCTCTCACCCAAACACACACATTTTCACAGTTGCCAGGACCAGGATTAGAACTTCTACCTGACTAGTTTGGTGCATTACAGTATTATGCAGTTATTGCAAGTTGTCATGGAGCTTATATATTGGAGAGCTGTCCAAAGGTACATTTGAAGGTGAGTGACATCAGCAGCAGTGCTAAAGGAGGGGTAAGGTAAGTGTAGTAAGTGTGAATGACCACAAAATCAGGTGTCTACAAAGACACATACACTCTCTCACACAAACAGACACATTTTCACAGTTGCCAGGAACAGGATTAAAACTCCTTCCTAACTGGTTTGCTACACTATAGTATTACACAGTAAAAGTGCCACAGAGTGTATATGTTGGAGAGCTGTCCAAAGATATCTTTGAAGGTAAGTGACATCAGCAGTAGTGCTAAAGGAGTAAGGGAAATTTAGTGTGTGTTGGAATGACCTCAACGACATTCATTTAGAAATGCACACACACACACTCACACAACTTAACATTTGACAGGACTGAGATTACAACTGCTACATGGATACTTATTTGTAGTGTAGTGTTACACAGTTATCGCAAGCACCACTGAGACTATAGGGCTGGGGGCTAACCAAAGGTACTTCTACAGTGAATAACATCAGTACATCATGTGATGTAGGCCAATGGGATGTGTACTGGGTGGGAAAGGCCTCATAGTGGGATTCTTTCTGTCACTGTCTGTCTTTCTCTTCTCCACATCTCTGTGTGTGTATGTTTGACATATTATATTATGTTGGCCTTAAATACATGTGAGTATTCCTATCCAATGTGTGTGTGAAGTATCAATGGTGTACAGTTTGGTGTGTGTACACAGCTGCAAATAACTGATATCTGTAGTCCACTGTGTTGTGAGACATGGGCTTCATTTCTCTAAGTGTAGGATCATGCCCAGCATAACCTTCTATATTGAGTGTGTGCATCCATTCCAGGGAGGGTTGGACTCAAGTTCAGGGTTTTTCGTGCTACAGCTACATGTAGCAAACTGTTTTTACAGGATATGTGTAGATAAGTTGCCAATATGGAGACACAGTGGGCATAACATGCAGTGGATATTGTAAATATTATTAATAACTATTAATTAATTAATAATAGATAAAACATTACATTTTTCAATGTCTTATATAAGACCAACAATTGCATCAATTAAAATTCAATTAAAGAAACACCCTCCATTTACAATCAGTATTTAACCCATTAGGTGACCAAGTTCCAAACTTCAAAATACACATAGTTTCTTTATATAGAAGTTTTCTTTTAACATCCATATCATCCCATCCTTGAACAATGTCTAAAATAGTTGCCCTTAAACACTCACTTCTATCATGTAAACTAAGTGTTGTGCTATGGGGCTCTATTTTTTTATTTTTTATATCTCTCAAGTGCTGCTGTAATCTAACTCTAAACTTCCTTTTTGTTTCATCTATAAACTATAGGTCACAGGAGCACTTCAATACATAAATTACCCCATTAGTATTACAATGCACATCAAACCTAGGAGTAAAATGAATCCCATTTATACTATCAAAATATGGGGCAACATATTGACACACACAACATTTTTCACATGACTTCATACCTCTTATTTCTACAGTCTTATACAAATTTTCTGTAGGACATTGAAACTGACTATGAACTAAGATATCTTTAATACTTCTACCTCTATTAAGGGACAGCAATGGCTTGCATGGCAAAATTTCCTTAAGCTTAGGATCATTTAACAAAAATTCCCAAAAATATTTAAGGACAAAATAAAATCTCCTGGGTTCTTACATTATAGGTATTAACAAAATATACTTGCCTATTATTTGGACTCTTAACCTGATAACTACCCTCTCCATGATTATATCTCTGTATTTTAGACATATCTCCTTTTTGAGACTGAGTCTGTCTAAATAACCTCTTTAAGGCTTCCTCTAATTAACTTCCTCTAATAAACTGCTGGTTCTGTATAAATAATGCAGCACCTTGTTAGTATGCCGGCTAGGGATCCCCTTCTTGTGTTTTTTTTCAACTGCATGGAATGGCCATATCCTGCTGGAGCCATACTTCTCAGCTGTACATATAGACCCAGGTTATCCAGAGGCAGGACTCATATATCTGGTCAGTTTGCCTTCACATTGTGGTTTACAAGCAGTTTTGTGGCTATTCATTCATGGGTTTGCAGTCGGGAGTAGTATGGGCGGACATCAGAGTTTCAGACTTCACACACTCCATGACATCCATGCTTCTATACCCTTCTTCTTTTATTCTCTCCTCTTCCTAACATTATGTAAGCAATATCTCAGTGGTATCCCTATAGCTGGGCCTTTATCCCAGTAGTATTTATGGCCTGATCCACAGTCCTCGCAGTAGGACATTGGGAGGCATGCTACTGGCATTGGTCAACATGGCCTTGCATTTGTTTTCTGTTTACTGTGTTAGGATGTTAGTTGGGACCCCTGACATTCCGTACATTGGCACTATGGGTGAGGCATGGGCCTTTGCCAGAGGACTGTAAGGTAAGCCATTTGAGAGTTCTGCAGGCCAACTGTTACTGCATTTCTATGTGGGATTGTGGGGGTGGGTGCACACCTGCAGACTTTAAACATCTACAGTGACTGTACTGGTATTTCGGTTAATCTGTTGGCTTCCATTTCATATTGTATTGTGACCTATCATGCAGAAAGGAGGCATATCAGCAGAGTACACATGTTAGATCTTAATGGCATATATTTCAGTTTCAGACTTATCCTTCAGAACTAGAATGCAACTGCCAGACCTGTTGTAGTATGTCTGAGTAGGTCTGTGGGGGGGGGGGGGCTGTTCACCATTGCCATCATTTGGGGGCCTTAGCCCGGCCTTTCTTTATGGTCATCTATACCTGTCCTGCTGGGTGAAGCTGGTTGTGGGTATATGACCCTCACTGACATCCATGTGTGTGATCTTTTAACACCCACAGTTCTTTGGGCCATCACATGTACTGCAGAGGGGTTGTCACCTTGTGTAGTGCTGTCTAGTATGTTGACACCAGTATTTGTTATGAATTTCCTGCTGTCACATATGGCTGTCTGCTGCTATCCCATTCAGCCACCCAATTCCCTTGCATGCTTGCATCCATTATCATACATACAACTATGAGAACATACTACTCCATTCAGTAATTGATAGGAAGGGTGACTTACCTTGTTGCTGGGCCAATATTGAGGACGGTGCTGGAGGGTTGACTATACATGGTAAAGTACAGGTATTGTCATGTTTGGCATCCCTTTTACTGTATGTGCGAGTCGGAGAGAGGTATCAGTCCCTGGGTCCCCACAGTGTCAGTGTGTGTGCTATGCATTGCCTCTTTGCCAAGGCCTGGGCATACTGGGCAGGCCTCCTTCTGCCTACAGGGACAGGCTCAGGATGTTCCTCCCCTGAGTCCCTCTGTACCTGTGCTGGCCTTGGCAATGGTGGGGGGCTGTGTGGCCCTGCCCCATGCTGTTCCTGCTGCAGCTGTTTCCACAAGATCATATTGTGTAGCATGGCACATACTATGAACATTTATTTACATGTAGCTGGAGAGTACTGTAAGGCTCCACCGGATATGTCAAGGCAGCAGAACCATGACTTGAGCATCCCAAACACATGCTCTACAATGATCCTGGTTTGTGCATGTGCCTCATTATGGTGTTCTTGTTCGGGTGTATGTGTATTTCTGATGGATGTCATCAGCCATGGCTCCAGTCCATAGCCAACTTCCCCCACTAGATGGTCATATAGGATGTCTCCACTGGCAAATGCCTGATACAGCTGTGAGCAATGCCAGATGTGGGAATCCTGATAGCTTCCAGGGCTGCGAGCACACACATTCATGATAATGGCCTGGGCATCGCACATGACCTGGCAGTTGGTGTAGGGGAAGCCTTTGCGGTTTATGTAGAATCTACCCCGCTCACCTGGTGGTGCTTTGATGTGGATGTGCATGCAGTCTATAGCACCAACTACCTCAGGGTATTCTGCTATACAGTGGAAGAGATGCATACTTCTGGTCAATGCCTCATGGATGTTGGGGAAATAAATATGCTCATTGGCATGTGGTATCATGGCATCCTGGAACTGGTGGAGTACCCTGGATGCTGATGTCTGTGAGACCTACATGATATCCCCAGTTGGTCTTTGTAAGGTACCTGTGGCTAGTATTCTTAAGCCTAGACATACCTTGGTATCCACTGGGTTGGGTTCCCCTCTATTAGTTCTGTGTGTAAGGCATGGCTGGCACAGCTCAATGATTTGCTGTAGAATGTCCCTGTCCACCCTACAGTGCTCCACTATCTTCAGCTCATGTAGCCCCTGGTAGGTTACCTTGGGTCTGTACACTCTTCCCCTCCTCCTCACTGTGGGTTGGTTGTCAGCATTCTCATCCTCACCACCCTCAGCCTGTAGCACATATTGATGGAGTAAAGCAGCAGTAGGCACTAGCATATTTAGTTAGTTTTGCCAGTTAAAAATCCCCCATCTGTATACACCGATGGTGTAGAGTTTGTGGGAAAAACCAGTCTATAGGGTGTTTGCATAGTTTACAGTAGCATGCTGGGCTGCTGCATGTGTAATTGGCTGATTTTGATACATTCTACCTGCCAGCTATGCTAGTTCTCCTTGATTGCCTTCCTACTGCTGTTTCCTCAAAGAGCAGTCTGAAAGGTGTTTGCATAGTTTACAGTTGGGGATGCCTCTTTGCAAACTCTGCAGGTAGAGTTTGGAATCACCTTCCAGTCGACATTATTTCGCTCTCCTCCCTTTGCCAATTTAAAACCAAACTCAGACAACATCTGGCACTAAACTGGCTTTGCCACTGTAACAAGTCTGGATAACCCTCCTCATAAATGTATATAATATATTACTTTCTGCCTACTGTCAATGTATTCCCCGACTTAAACCAGGGATAACAATATCTGTGAACTTGTCTATCTCATGTTTTTTCATGTATCCTCTGTAAATAACTCACTTGTAATTATGTCTTCATGGTTATAATTTTTATTCTGACTACCTTGGAGCTTTTCTCCCCGGGCCTCTGCTGAAAATGGACATGTATCCAGTCAGACTATCCCGGTCAACAAATGTAAAATAAATAAATACTAGTGTGCGGGGCTGCTGCATGTGTGATTGGCTGATTCTGATACATTCTACCTGCCAGCTATGCTAGGTCTCCTTGATTGCCTTCCTACTGCTATTTTCCCTTTCCATTTCCTCCCTATTTAAGCCCCGAGGCATGCCACACTTACCCACTGCTTCAATGTAAACAGTGCTGCCATTTCCCCCCCTTTTTTTTGTTTAAAACCCGGTGCACGGCATGCACACCTTTTTAGGCTATGTACACAGTGCTCATGCACATCTGACACTCCCCCTTCCGTAGCTGTGATTAGCTAAGGGCAAACACAGGCCACAGAGCTCCAATGAGCTTACAACAAGCATGACACACCCCCTTATGAAGTCATCCAGCTCTTAGACTTGTACTGTTCTATTGTTGTACCTACACGGTTAGGTACAAGTTGACACTTTGAGGAAATTTGTGATTCAGTATAACTCCCCTCATTTGCATACCCCAGTGTGTAGGTCATTAGTTACTGCTCTAAAACAGACCCTTTCCCCTTGACAACCAGTGCTCCCTGGTAATGTTTACGTTCTGCATGCCATTGACTATAATGGGAAAATGCAGAATTAACTTAAAATTGACATTTCTCATTTTTTATTTTTTTTATTTTTGGCACTACCCCGTTTGGCGCCTCTGCCCTAAGCTTAAATGGCCGAGATTGGCCAAAAAAAATAAGTTTAATTTAAAAAAAAACAAAAAAAACCCATTTTTTAATGCCAATGGCCTTATATTTGGCCATTGACATATGTATTGAACATAATAGATGCCTTTACATTAGCTGTCATGCCTCCATTTTGTCAGATGCAGAAATGTCTTCGGTTACTAGCTGAATACATTTCTGCACTGGCACTGTTCTTATACGGAGTCTGTGCAGCTTGGTGAATCACAAGATCACTTCATTTGCATGGTTTTCATCAGCAAATGAGATGATTTGCATATTTGCTGGTTTTCCTTGCAGGAACAGCGTAGAGCTGCTCGTGCACGTGAAAACGGCAGTATCCTGAATTTCTCGGCGACCATTTTCCATGCAGGAGTGGCTACACTGTTCCTGCATGGAAAAAAACGGCTTTGTGAATCCTAGGGAGGATGTACAACAAAAGAAAGAAAGAAAATCCTACCCCAAAATAGGAGGGGCTATGTCCGATAGCCAAAAAAACTCACTCATCAGACTCAACAAGCATCTCAGAGGCCTAATCAAGTCCAACAAAGCCAACTTTGAAATAATAGCCTTGTAGGTTAAGGATAACCATAAGACATTTTTCAGTTAATAAATGCAACCTTAAGGGGAAACACCCAACAGTGTGCTGAACTAATATTATTGAAACTCACTATACTGAACTGGAGGATATAGCACATTTGTTGGCCAATAAACTTAACTTCAATTTCACCCCCATATCACCTCCTGTTAACCTCTGGAAATACTCTCTACCATTTCTCCCCCAACTATCACTAAAGGACAAACAAGTTCTCACTGTGCTCTCCAAAGCAAAAAAAACTGCATTAATGGGTCCTGATAATATCCCAGGATGCCTCCTAAATAGCTTGAAGCACAACCAGTCAGGCCATCCACAATGTCCATTCAACCAAAGCCTCCAGACAGGCTTCATCCCTAGAGAATGGTGGATTACAACGCTGTCATCCCTCTACACAAAGGGGGATAACCAACAGACCCAGGAAACTACAGACCCATATGTTTGCTTAGTCTTATATTTGCGGCCATGGAAAGAATTATCATGGTCCTGATAAACAAAGACATAGAAAATCTTCAAACAAAGGACCCATCCCAGTTCAGTTTCATCAAGTGCAGGTCATGCCTACTAAACTTGGTGGACTTGTTTGAGAAGGTTACTAGTGCCTTGAATGATGGCAAAGCAGTGCATACTGCCTACCTTGACCTGGCAAAAGAATTTGACAGAATACCCCACTCAGGTATTACAGGAAAACTCACAAATTTAGGCATAAATCCCAGATGGATAGCCAAATGGCTCACAGAATGGACACATGAAGTTAGGGCAGGGAAATCACAGTTCTATCAAGAAGCCTGTTACCAGTGGTGTTCCACAGTTCAGTATTGGGACCTCTCCTGTTTGGAATATACTTCTCTGAAGTCAAGGGAAATGTAGAGGGCCTTTGGGTGACCAAATCGGATGACTGCAAGCTGGGTACAGTCACTGAATCCCTTAAAGATGTAGATATCCTCCAGGAAGGTCTGACACAGACAAATAACTGGTGCCAGAACCACAACCTAAAACTCAATGCAAAAAAATGCACAATTAAACACTTTGGGAAGATGGCTACCCCTGCAAATTTCAACACTGATAACATTCCCCTAAGAGAAGACCCAGTGGTAAGGGACTTGGGAACTCAGGTTAACAGTAACCTGAACTTTGATGACCATGTGCCCATGGTAGTGAGAAAATCCTTCTACATGGTGCAATGTATAAGTAAGGCCATGGCATCCAGATCTAAGGAGATCATAGTCCCACTATACTCAGCCCTCATTAGGCCAAGAATTGAATACAGTGTTTTCTTGAGCATGTACCTGCCCAGGCATTTGCAACACTTGGAGTTGCCACAAAGGTTCCTCACTAAAACAATGCAGGGTGTAAATAACATATCCTATGAAGACCACCTCAAAGCCCTGTCCCCGTACTCTGTCTTCTCCAGACTACTGAGGGACAGTCTATGCCCAAACTACAAGGCATTCTCCAATCCTGCCTTGAAGTGTACATCTAAGGATCTTAACATTGTTTGTGACATAAACAAAACATGTTGGAGGGACAGGTATGTGTCTCAGAGATTACCCCTTCTCTGGAACAGACTCCCCATTCATGTGAGGCAGAGCTCTTCCCTAAGCCTACTCAAGTACAGTTTGGATCAATGGATGGAAAATCACAAATTCAGCCCTGACTTGTCACCTATGTCCCTTATGGACAGGGTCAGCTTGTAGATGCCCTAAGACATAGGCATATACTAAAGCCAAACTGCGAGAGGTACCATTGACACTTTCTCACAGATTTTGCAGTGCTTATATGTTTGAAATTAAACTGACTTTGCTGCTGATATATTTAGTTCTGTAATTTAGCGCTGTCATATCCATTTAGATAGGTCTCACTTGCAGATTGTCAAACTCCTCTATTGCTTTGTGCTAAATACTGTGTCCTCAGAATCTCAAGTTTCATGTTTGCTATATTGTTTCCATTAACAATGTCCCACTGAAGCAGTGCATACAATGATATGCTACTCTAAAAGCCTAACAACAGCAGAAATGATACACATCCTCAAAGTTCTTCACAAATTGCAATATATGCTAAACATTGCAGTAAACTGGACCTGAAGACTCTGCTGCCTCATTGTAGATGTTCATAACTAAACAATCATTTTGCGTGGGGATTGTGACAAGAAAAAATGTGGGTCAGAAATACTACTGTGGCAAGGTGACTCATGTAATGAGATTAACTGATCTAATTTGCTAGGTTAGGGTTATGTTCAGGCAAGATGCATCCATAAGGACAATAATAATGTTTGTAGAACTGATATGATGGACAACAGTTAAATTAACTATGTAACACATTTTGGCAGCATAGTATATAACAATTGAAGAGTTTAATATTGATGAAAAACTACTGAAATAAATTAAAATGTCCTCAGGGAATGTTAATAACTTTCAGATCCATAGCAACTTTTGTGCCAAATAAAGTAAAATGAAAAGGCAAATATGAATTACTAGAATTAGAGCATAGTGGTACAGCGGTAGCGTTGTTACCTCCCAGCAAGAGGTTCTCCTGTTCGATTCTCAGCTGGGTTGGGGAGTGCCTTCTGTGTGGAGTCTGCATGTCATCCCCGCGGTTGGGTAGTGTTTGAAAGACATGCGTGCGTAAATGGGCATGCCTTCATTGAGCGTTGAGCTGCCACCACTGTGTTTCGTAAAAAAATCTACTGCCAATCATTAGCGGACCGGAGTTCTGCTGTGCCGACCCCTTACTGGGAAAAAGCTGAAAGACAAACAACAACTCTGGCAGACTTAAGACTTTTCCCATGATTAGTAAAATGAAACAAGTTTTGATTGTTAGTTATACACTATTTTATTTCTTCATTTATTAACTGGGTAAGTGAATTGCTCTGCAGTCCATATTCAGAATGACCCAGGCCACACGGGCAGATTCAACAATAATTGAAGCACAAATATATTAGCTACAATACAGATAATACGCAGTAACAATGTTAAACATTGAATCTAGACAAAATAACCAGAACCATTTATAAGTTAGACTTTGATAACAAAACAACAGAAAAAAACTGAGCTCAGCAGCATATATGTGAAGGATGTAAGATATCTACAAGTTAACAGACTCACCATAGACTCACTTGTAGAGAATTCAAAACTTCTGATCAATGTATTTTATGACATACATTACAGGTATGATATTACCTATGTTGTAAGTATATAACAGAATATGTACTGCACCACAGATAGGATATATTCCAGAAAAATATTGTAGAAATCAGTGGGTTTTAACTAGTGATCACATGACTGGCAATAAAGTATAAAGTGGATAAATGAGTGTGTTTTTTTTTCACTCTTAGAACTGATATTAGTTCATACCAGGGTACATATGCAATACCACTCAGATAAAGTATTTCTGTTAAACAAATCCTGAATAGATATACATTTTTTTTCCTTTTGTCTTTGTACTAGATAAGAAAGCTAAATGCTACAGCAACATTTTCAGTATGAGTTTCTTTTTATGATCATCTTTATTGAATTATCACTTGTGACTTAGGCACATTTACATTTATATAAAAGTAATCAAACTGTATTAACAAGTTAAAATTGACAAACATTATAAGCAACATTACATATATTGAAGATGTTGTAAAATGAGGATACTGCTGCAAATTACACACAATATCAGTTAATCGAGCTTAAGCATTAACAAAACTTTTGCACCAAATCAGACGGGGTTATACTCCTAAATAAGGCATTTGCCTCTGTTTGTGAATCTGGTCCATTATATTTTGGTTTTAAAGTGAAATGGTAAAGTAGGCATTAAAAATGTGAAACAAATTACCAGAAAGTATAGTATTTTCTATATAAATAAAAA
This sequence comes from Protopterus annectens, assembly GCF_019279795.1. Classification (NCBI taxonomy): domain Eukaryota; kingdom Metazoa; phylum Chordata; order Ceratodontiformes; family Protopteridae; genus Protopterus; species Protopterus annectens. The sequence goes on from NC_056743.1 coordinate 942,870,532, forward strand.
TCAGTAGTAAAATATGCTGAATAACAGGTCTAACATCTATTATTAAACAGTATTTCTATGAATTTATTTTGATGTGATGATAAGCTGCTCAGGAATATTTGTGTTATAGTAGACAGTACAGAAATCATTTGCAGGACACAGAGTATAAAATGTGCTGTGCTTTGTAAAACTGATAGCAAGCAACAGTTAAAGATAGGCAGGTTTGTGGCTGACTTTGCTAAGGGTTGCATTTCATGTAACAGACTATTTAAGCTAGCAGGCAGTTCTGTCAAACACATCTCTACATTAGGAGGAAAGAATGTATAGATTTCTCTGCTAGGCTTTGCCAGGTTGCTGACAAATCATAAGCTGTAAAAGCAAGTTGTCTGAAAAAAAGTCAGATGTTGTCTTACTGGTAATGTATGTGCATGCTTTTTAGAGATGTCTAGAAATTCTACCTTTGTATGAATAAGGACATCAATAATGTATTTGTATGACAGAGACCATAAATAGATAGTGGTGACACAGAATTGCCAGCTGCCACTAGGGGAACAGAAAGGAGACCTCAATGTTAAAGCATAGACAATACCACTTACCATAGTAGAAGGTAATTGGAGGAGACTGAGTGTGCCAACTTACACCAGGAGAGCTTCTTCTGAAGTGGCTCAGTTAAAAAGCTATTATCACCGCAACATGAATTAAGGTGTAAAACCACACAAAGGAATAAGAAAACCAGTAAATGACAGAGCGGTCTGGCAGCCCCCATGTAAGGATTCCCGTGCCCCTCTTTTCACAGGACTGTCCCTATTTGGGCAATTTCACCTACAAAAGCCATGACAATTTGAAAACATCTTGAGATATTAGTGCAAAACATATTTCCTAATGTTCCTACTATTATTGCATAAAATTATTATTTTGTACCTCAAACACATTATCATTGTTGGAAGGAATAGAAACAATTCAAATTTTAACAGTGAGCTTGTAGTTTTGCAAAACAAGTGAACTCCAGTCTTATATGTTGCTTAGGGGTATGATTTATTTTACAAAATGTTATGTTTCCATAAAAAACATCCCACTTTAGACACCCAAAAAGGTGGTAACCCAATGTTCCTATAACAATCACAACTCTTTGCAACTTGCAGGAGGATAGGGGGGTCTGGCTTGTTGCACTTTGGCAATAGACTAGTAGTAGTAGTAGTAGTACTAGTTAGTGTGGAAGCAGAGTACTAAGTTCTATTTTCAGTTGGTAGGTTTAAGCAGGCACCAGATGGCTTACAGCGTTTATATATTCTGCTTGTTGCCAACATTCTTCAATAATGCTACTCTAATCTCCTGTAGAAAAGGCTGACAAATGAATATTAACATCTGATTGCACACTTCCAGACTTAGAATGGACTCATGGAGCTGGCACCTTTCTTTGAAGAACAGCCTCTACAGTTTATCGCAGTTACATAAGGCAGGTGATGTCATTGGGCTGTACTGTTGTCTTACTATGTTCGCAGAAAAGTTTGACCCAACATCTGCTTATGTTATAGGGTCATCTCCTAATTATTTTGGTCCACCAATGCAGCCCCCTACTTACACTGCCCTTTGGACCATGACCTCTGTCAGGGCACTGTTATAGGCGTAGAAACCCTGTATATCATTCAAGTGGCTTATAGCTCCTAAGTTTCTTACCCATAGTTGATACTTTCAATTTTCCCATCAGCAGCAGTTAACCTTCACAGAATGTTTGAAATCTCTTGCCTAAAGAAGGAGTTCCCTACTGAATATGTATTACACCTTGACGGTACTGCTTTGTTTTATTCCTTACTAAATACTTTCCACAATAATTCTTACATGAAATTCATAAATAAATTTATTGGCGATGCTAACATATATTTTCTATAGAAAGAAAATGCCAAAAGTCCCCCAGGTAAGTGTGCACCTTGACAATTTTTCTTCGTTTGTACAAGTTAATTTTGCTGCTTTATTGGAGTCAATAAAATGCAACCAGATTACCTTTGACTGAGTGTCATATTCCTGAGATATCCAATGGTGTAACTAGTTTCCTCAGTTCATAGACTGTGCCTTGTTTTATGCAAGCAGCCCCTTCCCTGGGTTGAGTGGGCGGCAAAGAGAGATAAGGCTTAATCATGTAATGTCTTGGAACAAAAGTGTGAGATGAGGCATATTGTGGTATTACTCTTCCAGCTAGTGGTTCTCTTATTCAGATGCTAGCAATGCTTTCCAGAAATACGTGCCATCAGCAAATTGATCAATCTGCCAGCAGAGCTTCTGCTCAGCTGCTAGTAAGCTTTTCCTTGCTGGGTCCAATGAAGTGACTAGTTTGCCTGCCATGGCACTATTGTGCTTATCTTTTGCACACCTTCTTTGAATGCAGTTTAAGTATGACTCTCATTATCTACTATACAGAGTATTGGTAAGGTATGTTGCTATCTTGTAACTGAAATTAGTGTTTCCAATTAGTCACTATACTTGTTTAACAATTCTGTATCCATTGCATAAATTTGTTAATGTCATTCATCAGTTAGTACTTATTCAAAATGCTTTCCCTGTATTATTAACTACTGGCCTTCATATAAGTAGAGCAGGAAGGATCAGTGTTGTCCTTCCATTATGACCTTAGCAAAATCATATGCAGAAAACCCTCCCAAAGTGCGACCAAACATACATGACAGCAACACTAGAAAGGGCAATCACTGTCCTGTAGTAGTTGCACATACCAGCCATTTCATCATTTATCTGTAAGAAGTAAAGTACAACACACGCACACATACACACACACACACACACACACACACACACACACACACACACACACACACACACACACACACACACGCACACACACACAGATATTTGTATATGCGTTCGTACATCAGATGTGCATGTGTATGTGTTTGTGTCTCCATGTCTGTGTGTGTATGTGTGCATCTGCGCAGAAGGGAACAAATATTAAATCATCATATGGAAGTATAACATAACCATCCATTACTGGAAGAACAGAGTATAGGCAGTACAAAAACCAAGGAGGTGATATATCATTGAAAACTAAATCCATTGTTGACGACCTACAAAAGCACAAAGCAGAATGTCATGCTCCTTTGTTACATTACCTTTTAGTGCAGCTACTGATTACTTTATCAGATTTATTTTTTATTATGAGTTATATAATTGTTGAATAAACTTGTGTCACTATACAAGAATCATTCATCTGTACCACTCTGAAGACAGTCCCTGTACATCTTGGCTGAAGGGCTAGTCCCTCTAGCAGACAATAAGTGTGACCTTGAAAAGCTTAAGTTGATTCCCTTGAACCTATTTATATATTTATTTATTTTGTAAGTTTAAAGTTCATAGCATTTAAGGCCATTTTCTTTGTAGCTTTGGTTTCATTAAAACATCTCTCAGAACTACAACCCTGGATGTTTGTCATCATCCTAAGAACCTGCTCCTTTACACTGTGCAGTCAGACTCAATCCAATAGCCCAGGGTTTGATTATTTCCATCACTACTTGCAATCTATGTAACTGAGCAATGTCACATATTAAGATAAATGTTTTGAGTCACCCATGTAAAAGGCATTTATATCTATGGGACCTAACCATTCAACAAGTGAGTAAATACTAAGATACACAAACTAGGGCAGGTTACCTTTGGGCAATAACTTCTGTATTGCTAAATACAGACTCAGAATTTGTATTAAGAGGGCTGGTCAGAGAGAAGTATGGATGCTTCATTCTTTAAAGGTTCATAAACAGTTGTCTCTCTCAGGTTCGGCTTTGTCATTCACACCAAGCAGTCAGACCATGTGTTAGGTTATTTTGCTCAGGGTAGACAGGTATGGATTGTTTTATTGCAGATTCTTTCCAAGCAGTGGTTCACTGCATTACTTTTTATAATGAAATGTGTGGAAGATCTGTGACAGAGCCGCAGAAGGCTCTCCCGTGAAAGCAGTTTCATTTACATTTACAAGAATATGACATTTTATAAAAAGCGGCCAATTTTTGGTAACATGTATGATTCTATACTATAGGTGTTAGACTTGCTCTGCACCCAGAGCTTTTTAGGCTGCCTGCTTCCTCCCTAGCTCCCATCATGCTCCTCAACTTTCATGTCTCCGTTTTTCATTGCCACATTATAGTCGAGATATGGTGGAGCTATTCAGGTAAGATTCAGTACCCCTAGAGTAATTTTCTCTTATAAATTTCACTCATTCAGATGTTTGTTGCTTTAGTGTATAGTAGTATATAGGATTACAGGTAACTCCTGCATCATTTTGCTACATTTCCTTACTTTTAGACTCCTGGTGATCCTAGGGTCCCCTCCTCATCTTCTGTGCAGAAGCCTGTAGTCTGTACCCCCTCATTCACCAGAACAGAGGCTGTATTCTAGCCATGTGCCTGATGAAGTGCCATTCTGCCAGGCAATGGGCATGCTCAGTGCATCTATTGCACTAGAATAAGAATAATACCATTGACTGCTCTGTTTATAAAAGTTTCAACATTGCCATGTGCTAGTGGTGTCAGCAAAAAGCTTTTCTGCTGAAGTATGCCCTTACTCATAAGAATCCTGATCTAGGGGACGTTTTAGACTATGAAGCTTATCAGTCAGTGTCCTTTCACTCCATCATATGAGACTCTTTTACAAAGAGTCTACAAGTAACCATCAGGTAATAGGCCCCAGCAATAAAGCATGCACAGATGATAGCCCTGCCAAAGATTACCCACAGCAATATCAGTCCTGGTGATGAACTCTGTTTTGATGTCAGCACTTAAGCACATAGAGTTCTAGACAAAACCATTTACCCAGGTGCTTCATGAACAGCCAGAAAGTATATTTCTGATCTGGGCATTGATGAAGCATCCAAAGCCTGCAAAGCTGCAGAGGATAGCTTCACCCTTGGCCATCACCCTTCCCAAGACAGACTGTAAGAAACTGGCTCAGACAATATGGGAGATCAAAGCACAAAAGCAAGATTCAAGATTGCCATCCCCTCAGCAACGGGGTGTTGGGAGATCCTCACACAATCACAGATATTGTGCATTTTGTTACTGTAACTGTCCCCGGCAACAGTGCTATAACCCCATTGTTGATCACCAGTGGCAGCCCTTAGGCTCAGCGTCACCTTCTCTGTGACACATCATGTCAGTACCAATGCTGCCTTAGACTTGGGGTTCAGCTTTGAATGGTCCCGTTTCACTTCCTGCACTGATAATGCATATGTCAGCTTGTTCACAGGTTCTGTTCTTTGTGCTATTATTTCTATCTTTTCAGGCTTTGACACCCCACACAGCCCTATCAACACAGATATGGAGTACCAGTGACAGTGACTATGTCACCAACAAGGTCTAATGGGTTTACACAAATGTTAAAGATAGTGTTGGCAGGGTTGATGTTGGTGCCACTGGTGTCAGGAGTTAAACAACCTCCTCCAAAAATCTGTCATCCAAAAAGTCCCACCAAATCAATAGAGTCAAGGTTACTATATTCTTTTTGTAACAAAAAAGACAAAGGAATTCAGCCCCACCTTGGATCTCAATTACCTAAATCATTTCATTGTAAAAAAAATTTTTGAATGGCTTAAGTGCAAACAGTATATCACCAGGAGACTGGATGTGCACTTTGGACCTCAAGGATAATTATTTGCACATCAAAACTGTCACATAGTCTGGGCTGTTCTTGTGTTTCAGGTTAGGAGACAACCACTGCCAATTCAAAGCCCTGCTCTTTGCCTCAGCACAGCAATCAGGGTGTTCACCAAGTGTTGGTGGTGGTAGCAGCACACCAGAGGCTGCTATGGACCAATATTTTCTTTACTTGGACAACTAACTTCTTACTTCCAGAAGGTTTTGTAGTATAGGTTATCTGAAATCTACATGGTATCCAGTGTTCACCTACTTGTGAGGTCCTAGCAGTGCAAAGCATGAATAACAAATATCCCAATACATTTCCACTGTGGACTTCTGCAAGAAATATCTCTAATGAAGGATGCATATTCCAAAACTAAACAGAAGCAATCCATTCTAAAATCCACAATCCACCTTGATATTTACCACTGATTGCATCTACCCTTACACTGGGGGTTGCATTTTCATAGCAGGGCAATGCAAGGATTGTAGTGCCCACAGCAATCTCAAATATGCACCAATGTGTTATAGCTCTGCGCAGTACTACTCACATTGTAAACCTTCCAAGATTACTTACCTCAGAGTCCTCTGGTAATTTATATTAACAACATGGCCGTGGTCTAGTATATTTGCAAACAAGGTGGTTCTCACTTCTGTTACCATGAAGGGAAACCACAAAGCTCTGAAACCTGACCATCTCTTACAACCTTTTCTTCATAAAAATGTGCATCCCAGGGAAGACCAACATGCTGGTACCAACAAAATATTCTGTAGATGGGGATCAGCCAGAAGAAGACCTCTTCACTTCACGATTAAATGTAAAACTTTTATCAGTTCTTCTCTCCTCATCCTGAATTAGAATCAGAAGGTGAGAGATGTCCTTGCTGAGATGTGACCCTAGGATCTCTTTCTATATTTTCCCCAAGACCTTTGATAACCATGACCATCCATAAAGCAAAAAGGATCCACTCCCAACTGATAACTATAATTTCCTTCTGATCCTAAGAAGTAAGGCTTCCCTGTTGATCCCATATATCCTGGAGGACACCCCCTTATGCTATGAACCTTCCAAGAGCATATGAATTACCCCACAAAGAAACTCCATCAAGCCATCAGTGTCCTCAAGTGTCAACGTGGTTTCTTCATGTCTGAACATGTTTAACGACCTGAGTTACCCCTCCCCCCAGAAGTAGTAGAGTGTTTGATAACATCACAGAAACCACCGATCAAGAATACATATAAAGAAAATGGGAAAAGATTTGCAAGTTGGGTCACTCAGAATTGTCAGGATCCAAGGCCAGGCACCTTGGAGAAGGTTCTGCAATATTTTGCAGAATTGTTCAGCAAAGGTCATAGCAAGCCCACTATCAAACTGCACATTTCAGCTATTTCTAATATCTGTATGGGATCTGATTCCATGGTGTCAGTCTGAGTCAGCAAATCCCTCTTAAAAGGTACCTTCTATTTAAGACACCAATCAGCGACTTAGTATCACCTTGGAATTTTTATTTTACCTTGAAATGCTTTTCAAGCCGCATTATAAACCAGGAACAAAGGCAGACCTGTCTCGCAGAATGCAGTTTCTCATGGCAATTGCCTCAGGCAGGAGATTTTTTTCAAATATTTGTGTTTGATTTGCCAGTTTTGTCTCTAATCTTTCTTTGATTCAGTTTGCCAGGGTCTCCATTTTTTAAACTATTTAAAGTACTATCAGTGCACATTATTAATTTTGCTCTAGTTTGTCATTGCCTCAAGCCGTCTCCTAGTTTAATGTTTTCTGAAATATCTCTAGATATATGTGATGTGAATTTAGCAATATTCAACAGTCTGGTTTGTTATCAATGCAAAATTATTTTGTGTCCCAAATTTGCAAATACACGGTAGATTATAACTTTTCTTTAAGGTAATTGTCTAGCTAATACTTTTGCTATGCTGAATAAAATGTTCAGGTTAGCAAACTAATATGCCTAGAACTATGATCCTTTGCAGGCAGAATATATTTCTACTCACAAACATAACAGTACCTTCAATCTAAAAAAAAAATCATGATAGTCTTGAAAATTAAAGTACCATAAAAACAAAACAAATAAATTATGTATTTTCTGTATTGAAAATAATCTTGCTAAATACATAAATTGCATACATCAATTATTATTCACATTTTTTTGTAACAATAGATATGGACTGGCAGTTAACAGTCCTCCCTCAACATTACTCTGTTCATCTGGTTAACCTGTGTTTGTTTGCCTGACTCTTCATTCGTTGAGTGCCAGGATGTAGAAGATGGTTTTATTTTATGAGTGCAAAAACCTCTTTTGACAGTGGAAATGATGGACATGTTAAATTCATGAATTCCTTTAGAAACATTTTATAATGTGAAAGTGATATAAAGGTACAGAATAAGATTAAAAAAAGAAAAGACTGGACAGCATTTGTTAATAACTAAGCATACAGACTAATTCAGAAAGTCATTTGTTTGCTGAAAGACATTCAGGATCGTGTCTAATAATACTGCTGAGTGTGTCATAAGATCTGCACAATGCACATACCTTACTTTTTTATTGCATGCCTTTTACTTTCGCTGATCAGTAGTCAGACATGTTTGTCAGCAGTGTGGCTTGTTTAAAGTTTCATTTTATCAAGGTATGGTTTTACAAACAGAATTTCAGTCATCTTGTTAGCTATACATTCAGTTTTCATCTCTATTTTTAATAAAAATAATTTTCTCAGTTTAACACAAAACCAGTCAGTTAATGGTAGCATAATGCCTACTCCGAGGTGATCTCTGCCTGACATATAAACATATAAACTAACATAAAAAGATATGTCAAACCCAGAGCTGTTGGACATGCTACACCTAAAGAAATCCCAATCCTTCCGAGCTACATGCTCTAGGGACCTAGTCCTTGTTACCATAATAAACAGGACATGCTGAAGGGATAGATTCCTGTCCCAGAGATTTCCCATACTCTGGAACAAGCTACCCATCTATGTCAAGCAAAGTTCCTCATTAGCACTCTTCATGACAAATCTTGATGAGTGGATGGGAAATAGGAAATACACCCTGGGGATCACATCTGTAGCTTTGCTCGACAGGGGCACAGGAAAATAACTTTCTTGGGTGGCGTAAGCCAGGGAACCTTGTTGGCTAGGCTTACTTAGGCCCTTGGGCCGATAGCCTAGTACTTACCTATGAACCTATGGTTCTTTCTGTCAGCAGTGTTGTAATTCTGCTATCAGTGGAATCAATAACTCAAACAGATATTTGTAATGAAGTTTACAAAGGTTTACTGGTCACCATAGATGCTAATCAATTGTTTTGCTAATATACATAATTAGATATAATCTAGATTGCAGGTATGTAGACCAGTAACTGCCAACATTTATTTCCTATCAGGACCCCTTTAGCAAACTGATGTTAGGTTATGGCAACTATGCGTTACTTTATCATACTGAATATCGTGATGATGAGAAGTGCTTCATAAACTACTGCTCGTTTTGTCAGAGCACATTACTACAAGCTGATATGTTTGAGAAACATATATGCAACACCACATGATACTGCCAACATTTTACTAGACTTTTTTTCTTACCATTTTACTAGACTTTGCTCAATATGCATAGTTATGATTACTTTAACAGCACATGATCTGATTTAATGTTGCTTATAAAATCAACAAATCATGTCTTATCTCTCTCCCATATAATATAAAAGGCATAGAGCTGGGAACCCTGATACTCATTTTGTTTGCTACTGGCAGGTCCACAAAAGTGCATGCATATATCTGTCTCTATGAAAAGCCCCCAAGAATTATTTCAACAATACAGCACTTCCTATTTTATAATGCGTTTTCTTTTTTTATGTACCCTCTGCATTTATACACATTGGCACCAGGGGGATCCAGATTAAAGTACAATGATCATATTATGTTACTTATACTGCATGGGGTTTTTTCATGCCTTCTTTCTATTCCTTCAAAGACCAGGTAATCATATTTATTAATTATTTTAAGATAAACGACCAGATTCAAAAAGGTTGCCAATGTAATCTTTCCAAGAGAATAGCACAACCATTGTGGTAGGGCTATTCTTGAGTTCAGAAAGTGTACTCTTTGTGGTAACTTTAATGAATCCTGCCTAAATTACCTTTCTCTTTTTTTTATGTCTGCCCACAGTTATACACATTGGAATACGTTCAGTCCTGTTTAAGGTGTGCTTGTCAGGTGAGTAATATGAGACTCTTAGAGGAGGGGCTCTGCCCTTTTATTTCATTAGTTTCTGCAAAGACCTTGTAAATGTATTTAGCAAATACACTGACACAAACTCACAGAGTTATTACACTACTCACACAAGGTTATTTTTCTCTTAGCTTTCCCCTCGTCCTTTCTTGTGCAGTTCTTAGTATATATACACTGGTGTAAGCAGGACCCTAAATAAAGCATAGGACAACTTAGTGAAACTGTGCACTACAACTGCGGTTTCATTTGAAAGAAAAATAATAATAATTTTTTTTAATGATAATGAGATGGATTAAGAACACTGAGGCAACGTTTTAAAGCTCTGCCACAGTAAGAGAATAGCTGCACAGGCTCATGGATATTACCAAATACTTCCGCGGTGGTGCAGCGGTAGCGTTGCTGCCTCACAGCAAGAGGTTCTCCCATTCGATTCTCGGCTTGGGTTGGGAGTGCCTTCTGTGTGGAGTCTGCATGTCCTCCTCACAGCTGAGTGGGCATTCGAAAGACATGCGTTGAATGGGCATGTCTTCGTTGAAGGTTGGGCATCGGGCTGGCAACTCGACACCATAAAAACCAACTGCCAATCATTAGCGGACCGGAGTTCTGCTGTGGCGACCCCTAACCGGGAAAAGCCAAAAGACAAACAACAACAACAACCTGCATAGCAATATGTCTGTGGGAAGAGTGTACTGCTTGTAACCAGTCTAGGAATCCATGTACATAGACTCAACCATAAAGTTCTGAAGATTGTAAGAAAAAGACTACCAAGGCATGGAACATAATGGATGTTGTTTGTGTTCCTAAGGAAATTACTGTTATTTTGTGTCATGTTTTACCACTGTTGCTCTGCAGTGACCATGGGGGTTATAAAGGTTAAATTAAAGCTAGATAATTCTGCCAAACTGAAATCTAAACCACTGCAGATACGGTTAATAACAGACTATATGGAAGCAAAATAGTCACTATGAAAAAATAATTGGAGTGATGCATTTAGTGAAAACCTTTGAAGGAATGTGACAAGTTTTGAAAGGGAAATTGTTTGAATGCAAAAGATAAAAAAATGTTTAACATCAGGATCTATGCACAAAACTTCAACATGATATATTTCTATAAGAATAAGATACTTGATTGAGATGAGTGATAAAAAGTATAACAAATGCAAGCAAGCTTGAACTATGGTGTTGAAAACTGAAATTAACAACCTGGACAGAAATTAAACAAGTGTGAAACAAAATCAAGAAAATTTTGAAGAAAATTAATATAAAGGTATTGAGCATAAAAACAAATTATTTTGTAGATACATGAAATAATGTTTGAGTAAAGACATACAAATCAATAAACTGTGTGTAGATTATAAAATTTATTCTCAAACACAACAGATTATAACTATATTTACAAAGTCTTATGCAAAACAGTTTAGCTCCACAAAGGGGATTATAAGTCAAATAACATCTAGTTAACTTCAGTTATTGAAATTAAATTTGATTATACTGAAAAAGAACTATGGAAATTGAGCCCAAACAAAGCATAGAGAGGGATGAACTTTGTAATAATGACAGGAGAACACTTCAGCATCAACTTACAGCACAATTATATCTGTTATTCACTAGGTCATTTAAGTATAGGGAGATTCCTCAAGACTGGGACATGCATTTGTTAAACCCATCTTTAAGGGAAAGAATGCTAAGGTAATCCAGAAAGGCTGAGTCAAGCCTGGTATCCCACCTGTGACCCAGAGGGTGACAGGACTAATGAGCCCAGATGAAATCACATTAGCTAGCAGATCTAGGGGACTTTCTCTCCCTCTCTCTCTGATGCACTCCTTGTAGGACGAGAAATAAAGACACCTTTTTGAAGTTTATTTAGTTAAATTGGTTGATGGACAAGTGTTGTTGTTCATTACTGTTTAAATACTTCAAGACTGTTTAAATATTAAATAATAAAGAAACTTCACATACCTTCACAGTATTTTTATAAAAGTTCAAAAAATAATGCAATTGCAGCAGTCAAAACGCAGTATCTGAAGTTGGTAAATCCAAGCTGTCCCCTCTACTACAATAAAAGAGTCTTAGCATCAGCTTGTGTTTATATCATGTAGATTAACCCCTCTGGACAATGGATTCATAAATCACACAATTTGCACAAAGTGATGGGAAGGTAAACATCATGTGAGGATCTGCATCTTATTGTATGCACTCCCTAGCAGGATATGAATGGGTATTGAGAAGTGGGGTTTGCTAAGAGCTTGTAAGTGTGACTCATTAGCAGCATTGCATGAATAAGTAAGTGTTTAACATTCCTGCCACTTTGATGCACATATAGAGAGGGTGTGTCAGAGAGAATACACTTACAAAATAAATATGAGGATACTTTGATTTGCTTAAGAAGTAAACCTGCCTGTGAGTACAAAGTATAAGTTATGTGAAGTAGATGGAAAAGAAACATACAAAGCAGATGTGTCTAAATACATGCAAAGCATAATGCCATCACTTCACAAATTTATCAAAAGACAGTTACAGCTTACAAAGAATAGGAAGAATACACTCTTGTGTTGCAAACGTTTGTCATTACAAATGATTTGTTAGGTTAAAGTGTATTATTATACTGCTCTTACACCTGTGTTTTATAGTTAATTTTATTTCTGGATATACTTCTGATGTTAAAGTAGCAAGTGGTTTGCAAGCAAAACAAAGATTATGTTTTTTTTTTGATGTTTGACATTTCCTGATGTGCCAATTTTTCCTTATAACTTCACCTCGAAAATGATATCAAGTTAGGTTTCAACAGTAACGTACATATATATGCAACACATTCTGAGTAGTGAAAAGCTCAGTACTTCTTTAGAGGAACAGCTACTTAATTCAAGTATGGTTTTACTAACAGAACATCAAATGTGTTAAATTTCTAAGGATGGGTGTTCCACCAGTGAGAAATAGCTGACAATTTGTTTTACTAGGATATAAGACTCCCTTAGTCTAGCATCTAGCATGGAAAACTGGTAGCTTAATACTAATGTAGGTAGTGAGGGATAGTGGGTACACTCTTTCACAATGTCATGTGAGGTGTTTTAATTTCATGAAAGTTTTCAAGGGACAGTGCTTATCAATTCAATTTCTTGTCAAAATAACACACTAAAGCCAACAAACACTGTAAAACTAGATATGGTCTATGGTAAGGAGATTTATTCCCATTACTAAGGGTTGGTTATTCATATTTGCTGAGAAAGGCATGACAATACACTTTAACTGCTGTAGGTATCAAAAGCATACAGGTATGAACTCTGAAATGACAAAGGATAACTTTATAATATGGATATATTGTTCCACAACTGTAAAGTGTTAGAATGTCAAAGCTCGATTATTTGTGCTACACTTTCTTTGCCTCACAAACCCCTCTCTGTATGTGGCACATACTGTTAATATTCCCAAAGTTTCATGTTAATGCCATGGTTTTTAGGTTCACATCTAGCTAGGGTGATGTCTGTGTGGAACTAGGGATCTTTAATTCCTCTTCTAGCCTATGCTAATATCTCATCCCCCCTGCACTAAGTTATTTTACCATATTCATTTTAACCTACCTCCAATTTCAACCCTCATACCTTAACTAAACAACTTCTATCTCTGCTTGTCTGCTCCCTTGACTTGCACTCTAACCTCTGTAATTTATCTAGTACTTTAACTCAGTGCTGTCTTTCAGCCAATCAATACCTTATAATCCATTTATTTCAAGTATTGCCTAAATCCTATTGATGTCACTCAAACCATTACTCCACTACTGTAAATATTTTTACCTATATAATTGTGCCACAATCCTTATGCATCTAATTGAATGATTTTTTTTATAATATTTCTTTCAAGCAAATTATCTTATGTTAGTCTTGTAAAATGTCTTTTATGTGTTATGTACAATCTTGGAGCTTTTCTTCCCGGGCCTCCACCAAAAATGGACTTTTTCCTGGCCCAGTGGACTTTCCCGGTAATCAAATGCCAATAAATAAATAAATAAATAAATAAATAATGCCCCACATTTAATGATATAAGACCACAGAGTTGAGAAATCATCCCACACATTTTCCTTTTCCTCTTTTTGTGACTTAATATTTTGTGCAAAGCTTAGTTGCGTCTCGATGACTGTCAGTAGTAAATAGCCATGAATGGTGGTCCTCTTTCCCAAGGCAAAAATTCAAAATTTTATTTAGCAATGCCATCAGTAGCACAAATGAGACTGGTGCTCGTGTACTTCCATCAGCACTCTAGACCAGTAGTTCTCAACCTCTGTGAGGCCGGGGCCCAGTGAATTATTTTTTTAATTAGATGAGGGCCCGGTCCCAACAAATTTGCTCATAAATACCTTTCTAAAGGAAGAGGATGTGAAATTATCAGTAAAACACTTATAAATGTATGAATCTCTCAGTTATAAACACTATTTCCAATAGTAACTAACATTTTGAATGTAAAAATGCAGCACTTTAACAGTTTAATACAGCATTTATAAGTTCTTGAAAAAGTTAAACTTAGTTTCTTTTATTTCAACTCGGTTTTTGAAGGTTTTAGTTAAGCTAATGAGACTTTTGTTGTTGTTTTCTTTCCATTACCTTATTAATTCTGGGATGAATTGAAGCGATAGCCAAACGGAGACAGTCCGAAAGTTGCAGGCAGTTCCTCCGTTTTATTTTAAGCACAGTCATGGCAGAAAATGCAGTTTCACAAAGATATATGTTGGAAAAACAAACAGAAAATGTCATTGCTATTTCATGTAAATTTGGGTAATCATTTTTCATTCTTATCCAGATTTTCGAATTACTCATAGAATTAAAAATACTTTCCAGTCCTTTGTCTAATGATAATTCAATAAGTTGAAAAGTTTCTTTATGGGAAAGTGTTGTCTCTTTGTGCTCAACAAAAGGGTTCACAATCCACATATTTTGCCTCCAGGGATCCTCATGTTGAGGATAATACTTTTCAAATGACAACAACAGCATCTTCAAGTGAGCTGCAATATCTGAAACTGAATTCTGTGAATAGAAAACAACTACTTCCATAATATAATTGAGTACGACTGAAACATTTCATTGTTTCTTTCCTTCTACAATTATATTATGCCAGAGTTGGAGTTTCTTTTTGAATGATTTGATCTTGTTCCAAGCATTAAATATTGTTGTATATGGACCTTGAAGTTTTAAATTCAACTTGTTTATGTAAGAAAATATGTCGCTGAGATATGCCAGCATGGCTATTCATTTGTCATCCTGGAAATAATGGGACAGATCACTTTTCTTATCAATTAGAAACAGCTTAACTTCTTTTTGGAGTTCATATAACCTCTTGAGAACTTTACCTAGGGACAACCAATGAACTTCTGAATGGAAAAGATTTTGATGATCAGAGCCCATTTCATGACACAATTCTTTTAAAAGTCTTGTGTTTAAAGCACTGTTTTTTATATAATTAATAATTTTAATGGATTGAGACAGGACTTCATTAAGCTCAGGTGCCATTTTTTTTTTGAGGCCAGGTTTTGCCTATGACTGTAGCAAAGTATTGACAATAGGTTATTGTCCTCCATATCTTTAATTTTAGTGACTACACCTACATTTCTACCTGTAAGACAGGCAGCACTGTCAGTACAAACTCAAACACAATTTTTCTATTCCAGACTTCTCTCTTCAAAGAAACCATTTAAGACTTTGAAAATTTCACTGCTGGTGGTGTGAGAAGGTAGTTCAGAAACATTTAAAATATCTTCCTTCATGTCCCTTTCATCACGATCAAAAGACCGTACATACGTAAGTAAAATGCTGTTGTTCTGAATATCTATAGATTCATCCAGTTGTAATGCAAACAAGTTTGACTTTTTAATTTTTTCAGTGAGTTGCATTTCTGTATCTTTTGCCATATCAGATATCCACCTTTCAACTATATCATTCGACAATGGGATGTCTTTCATTTTACTTGTCTCAGACTGGCCTAATACTTCATTACAAGCTGTAATCAAATAAGGCTTAATGAGATCTTCGCCAATGGAATATGTTTTTTACATTTAGCTATCTGTAATGATATTAAATAGGATGCCGTCAGAAGTGAATTGTCAGTGGTCGAAGCTTGGGAAATAATTTTCTTTTCTATTTTAAGTGTATCTATTTTACGCATAGAGGATTCCAGGAGGTTGTTGATGAAATTGGAATGTTTTGTGCTGAGATGTCTCATAAGTCACAATGGCTTCATAGCTTAATTTCCAAGGACAGTAGCACAAATGGCACATTGAGATCGTGGCAACTGGTCAGTGTCAGGGCATTGTATGAAACCAAATTTTAAATATCTGTCCATGTACTTATGAGTGAATGCAGACTTTTTCTTGTGTGTGCTTCTACTTTCCCCCTCCTTTTGTACATCCTGAGGATTGCTCTGTAGGCTTGAGGTGGATGAATCAGTATTTTTTGCACCACAAATACCTTCAATACAACAGTTCTTAACACCAAAATTAAACAAAGTCCCTTGTCTCTTATTCATATTAAAATGTAAATCTGTAGGCCTGTCTCTTTAAAAAATCATGGCACTCAAAACAAGCAATAATACACTGGGGTAACTTGCTAACCACAGAATGATTATAGCTGTTTCTGAAAACTACTGCCCTTATCTGCCACCTCCTGCACTTGGCTGAAACATGCTGAAGGTCTGCTCATGAGATTCCATAAAACTAAACCACACAGGTACAGCAAGTAGAGGGGGCACATCCCTGGTCTATACACAAAGCCCAATGTAGCAGCATGCAAATGGCAGCCAAAGTATCATACAAATCAACTAATACATACAGTGAATATGAAATGCAATAAAAACTAACATACGCATAATAAAGTGCACCCTCCCCCCACGACCATGTGTTGCTACTTATGGCCTTAAATAGGTAAAGATCAGTGCACCGGCAAGTTAGCTCCGTGGTTTTTGACTTCTGTCTGTATATATTTCACAATCAATAACTCACAAACAGTACTAAAATATAGCAACTTTCTAAGTTTATAACAGCAGTCTTTAAAATCTGTCCCTATTTTTTGCGGCTCTGTCCAAATTTCTTGTTCCAGGGGTTCACAGGTATGGCTGAGGTATGGAAACCTCTGGATGCTGCTGCTGCTGCCAGGAATCCCTCTCACTCTTCACTCTCTCTCTGTCTCACATGCGCGCACGCGCGCACACACACACACACACACACACACACACACACACACACACACACACACACACACACACACACACTCTCATTCTTTCATGCTTTGAAATTGTAGGCTATGAGAGAAGCTGTTTAATAGTGATGTTTCCACTAAAGTGGACCAACAGTGAATAAACGTTGGACTTAAAACACTTTAAGATCCTCAATGAAGCCACAGGCTTGGGTTCATGCTGTGGTAAAGTATGCAACCTTGACCTGTTTGTTAAACTCCATGCATGTTTTACCATGCCTGACAAACTCAATGAGTATGCACCCTTTACCACATTTTCAGAAGAAATAAAGCAACAAGATACTTTCCTCCTACTGTGACTTTACAAACATGAAAAACAGAATGCAAGTTCTTGTTATACGAAATGATAGATTTTGGTTTAACTTATTTTGTAATAGAAAATGGTTACAGTCTAAATGCAGCTTTCCATTCGCCAGACATCATGACTTCTCTACCAGTGTTTCTCAACCACTCACGGCCCAGTATAATTGATGCCAGGGCCCAGTACGGGGCCACGGCTCAGCAGTTGAGAAACACTGCTCTAGACAGAACTGAGTGAAGAAACTGCACCTGTCAATTACCATTTTTTTGTACCTCAAAGTTTTAATGCATTAAGTCTGGAAAAACAGCAGAGGTAATGCCAGGTTGAAATACAGACTGCAGAGAGTTTCACAGACGGTGCCAAAATAAATAGGATCTCATTATTCTTATTATGTAACAAACAAGCTAACTCTGTGTAACGAATGGTAAATACATGACCTACACTCTGTGTAACGAATGGTAAATACATGACCTACACTCTGTGTAACGAATGGTAAACACATAACCTATACTCTCTGTGGATTGACATTAAGTACAAAACTGATCACACTTAACTAAAATAACACTATCATTTAACATTCTAAAAATAGTGATTGGCAAAAACATAATCATTATATAACTTTCTCTGTGGCTCAGCACTTTAATGCATTAACATAAGTGGGACAGCAACAATGGTGGAGGATTTGATTCCAAATTTTTGATAATTTAAAGGTGCTATTCAGAGTACCACATTATGTTTTTTTCTGGGAACTGAACTATTCTTATTAGTAGTAAAAAGATTTGACAAGCATGATGTAAAATATGACATTTTCTAAAATGTGAGAAAAAATCAGTAAAACGATGAATGTGGAAATAGGTATATTTTAGATTAATTATTCTCATCTCTCAAGTAGTAATAATGCCAGTAATACTTTCCCTTTAAAAATGTTTTTATTACTTATGTAATTCTCAAGAACTGTTATTACCTGAAGGCCTGATAACGTATAACAGAAATGCAAGTTATAATGTGGCAAATTATGTTATAAGGGTAAATGCGTCAGGTTAATGCCATAAGTGCTGTCTTCATTGTTAGATATAATCTTTAATTGGAATAATTGCTTATTTTTTAAATTTTATTTTATTTTTTGTCTTCTGCATTTGCCTGCCATTTTGTAGTGTGCAATGATGGTTCACATCTGAAGGAAAAACTCAAAATTTATTTTGGAATGCCATCAGTAGGGCAATTAGAACAGGTGCCAGTGTGTTTCTGTCAGCACTCTGGATAGTACTGAGTGAATAAAAATATACCTGCAGGTTTCCTTTCTCTGTAGCTCAAGGTGTTAATGCAGTAAGTTTGGAGAAACAGCAGAAGTAATGGAGAGTTCAAATCCAGATTACGGATAGCTTTGCTGAGGGAGTCAGGAAAAAGTATGTCACAGAAGTTTTATTAGGGATTGTACATGAACTAAAACTGACTATTACAATGTTAAATTTGCAACACAACTATGAATAATATGATAATAGTTCATTTAAAATACAATTGCAAAGGTGTAATCTACACAATATATATTTGAAAAAGTATGACTCAATTATAATTATTTTGTGTAGGAGAATATGCTATATATATATATATATATATATATATATATATATATATATATATATATATATATATATATATATATATATATATATATAAAACATACCTCAGCATGTTTCACTCAGGATATGCAAATCCATGTGTAAAAAATTCATTTACATAAAACAATTACTGGCTTTTTACATATAACTCCAGTACCATGACAAGTGGAAGTTACAAACATACAGACATGCCCTAATTAGATCTCCACCCATGTTTAAATTGTTACACCTTAACTTACACACTTAAAAATGTTATATCTCCTGTTACATTGACAGTTAATAAGCGACATTTAGCATTTTAACCTTCTTTGTAGTCATGGGTTCAATTTCCAAGTGATTTTACTCAAAGTTTGTATTTTGTATGTTCCATCAAATTATTATTTATCAGTTCATAACATTTTACCTCTAAACAACAATAATTATAGCCAACATCATAAATCATTTGATGATTTTACAGTGGCATATATGTATATATGGTGAGTATCACACATGTCCAAGTCTCACTGCCATATTACACACCTCTATTCTATTTTGAAGAAATCATTCCCACTTCTTCTGCCAACCCACATTTGCCCTTTCAGTTGTGGAAATGTAGCTGGTACATTTGTCCATCAGCCTGGTACATGGGATATCTGAACTGGGTGCCAATTCAGACACATATTTCTAGATATCCTTCAGAAGACATGGAAAGCGAAGTTGAGGGTGGTGCTCCATTTAGACCCTAAAGGTGGTATAAAGGGGAGTTGGGCTTCTTTGTGGCACTTCTTGTAAAGTGCTACTGCCATAGGCTTGTGAGGGGGGAGTATACAGGGTCTCACTACAAGGCTGAGGCTGGGAATAGCTTAGCCAAGGCTGTCAGCAGTGTATTTGGCATTCCACACACTGAGGAAGAATGTTGTCACCATTATAGTGACATAAAGAGGTGCAAGCAAGCACGACTTCCTGAGATGATGGGAGGCAGAATTTTGAACTGCAAATACCCCTTAGTTGTGTAAGTATAGTGACTGATCACCAGTCAATAATATATAATGGATTGGACAGACAATACAGTTACTCATTATGTTTCTTTTTTGTCTGTTTTCTGTTCCATTCTACACAGCTGCTAAAGCGATACCTCAGAGTACACAGCCACATCAGGAAAGACTGTCTCACCTTAGAGAGGCACAGGATAAGTATGAATTAGGTATAAATACAAAGATCATAGTTTTCAGGACATTAGTCCATATGAGTTTGAGTAGTGAAAACTTAACCTTTATATCAAGTATATATGCTTGCTCCACTAGCTCTATTTTTAACACCTTTATTGAATTATCACATAAGACATACAAAACATACATTTATATAAAAACATATTAGCATGTTTCCATTTGTAGACATTATATAACATGTTCTTTTTGTATAACTATCATCAGTTATGCATTATATAAATTGCACAATTCCTGCCTTCCCTTAAATCTCAGTCCTCCACCAAAATATTGCTCTGCATATATTGTTCCTGCAATTTTCATTTTTTCTATATAATTTGCTCCTACCATTTTTTGAGGTCCTACTTCCAGTTCTTTTATCTCTGTTACAATATTTAACACTTCAAATGTAGTTGGTTTAGACACTGATTTCCATTTTCTAGTAATTGCTTTTTGGCATCCACCAGAATTAAACTTATCAAGCCTTACTATGTCTCGACAATTCAGATCTTGTATCCAGCTCAGAAAATAATTTCCTTAGTTACACCCATTGTTGCTTATCCAGTATTTCTGATAGGAGCAATCTGTAGGGAATTTATGAAGTGTGTTCACTCATTACATTACCAAATCATGTGTTCCCAGTTACTGTTTTCTTCTCCATTACACCTCCAGCATTTACCATCTACCTGAGGAAATTCTTTGGTGTGTGTGTGTGTGTGTGTGTGTGTGTGTGTGTGTGTGTGTGTGTGTGTGTGTGTGTGTGTGTGTGTGTGTGTGTGTGTGTGTGTGTGTGTGTGCTTAGGGTATAAAAATACTTATTTGAACACTTCCAGACAAAATCCAAAATCTTCTAGACTTCGCTACATATTTGGATGCCATACATATGTTCTCCCATTGTTTCCCTGTGAATTGCTTATCCATTCTCTCTTCCCAGTCTTTTCTAACCTCATCTGATTGATTCCTATAATTATCATGTAATACTTTATATACCCTGCTAATTACCCCTTTCTTTAAGAGAAGCTGTATTCTAGATTCAACTATAAACTCTACCAGTCTTTCTCTTAGGATTCCCCTATCCTTTTCTGTTTGCCTAGACTCTGATATCAATCTCTCACAGGGAAGTCAGTCTCTGGCCTGCAGTCCAAATATCTTCTTGGCCTCTTTCCATTTTATTACCTTTCCCTCTCTAGTTATTTGGTCACTGCCTATACCATGATTACTTTGCCAGTTTTCAAATGCAGTCATCCCTATCAGCAAAATCTCCTTTCTCCATTCTCATGTTGGCTTATTTCTTAGAATGCTATACTGCTAATTATATGCTATTATATACTAGACTGCTAATTTATGAATATAATATTTTATATGACAGTTGTTATTCTCCTCATGGATCTGATCCAAAATCCCACTCTATCATTTCTTAAATTTCCCCATGTATCATTGTCATCCCTTTCCACTTTGAATTATTGTTTTTTGCTTGTGCTATGCATATGAGCATTAACTGTGTAGCTCTAAAATATCCTGTCAAATCAAGTAATCCTAAACCACTTTGTTCTCTTGGATGGATCAGCTTATCCTACTTAACTCTTGTCCTCTTACCCTCACAGATACATTCCTTCACTCTTTATTATTGTCCACAACTTCTCCTCTGGCTGAGGAAAATATGCCTGACCTGTATATAAAACTAAAGGTACTAAAAACATTTTAACTGCTTGTATCTTGCTATTCATATTCATTAACAACATCTTCCAGTTTCTCAGTTATTGTATTACATTTTGTTTAGTCTTTTCCCACATATCCTTAGCTGCCATAAATTCATTTTATCATGTCCCCATAAATATGGATATTGCTGGACCAATACACATGTGTGTACATAGTTTACAGTTATAGCCTTTGTTTTATCTTCATTAATTTTATATGACAAAAAGAATTGAACCTGTCTCAAGTTGTTCCACAACACTGAGATGTCCTTATCTGGTTTTATCAGGTACAAAACAATATGATGTTCAAATAAAGTCAGCTTTTCTTGATTACTATACTGATTATATTGTTGAATTTCTGAGTCTCTTATTTTCTTTTCCAGTGGCTCTAAATATAAAGCAAATAGCAAAGGAGAAAGAGGACACCCCTGTCTTGTTTCTCAATTCCGACACAACTTGTCGGAGAGGAACCCTCCCACTTTTTGCCTCCAATCTCTCATATATTCTCCTAATTAACCTTATTACTGTGTCAGGGAATGTAAATTATTCCACTGCCCTACTCACAAAATCCCAGCTTATTCTGTTGAGTGCTTTCTGTGCACCAAGACCCAACAACATTAGCTGTATTTTCTTATACTAGTCTTCCCTCTGGATCATCATTGATCTATTAATATTGTCAAATGTTTGCCTCCCCTCAACAAAACCACATTGATCTAAAGATATCAATTTTGGCAACACCTTTACCATTCCGTTAGCTATTATAGATATAAACACTTTATAATCATGGTTTAAATTTGAAAATGGGCCTTTATGACTCTGGGTCTGATGGGTATTTCCTGTCTTTAGGTATTATAGCCACTGCATCTTTCTTCCATGGTATTGGTTCTTCCCCTTCTTTTAAAATACTGTTAAAACCTTCCAGATTGTTATCTCTTTCTTCCCTCCTAACTTCCAGACTTCCGCAGGAATATCATCTATTCCTGGAGACATTCCAGTAGATTGATTGTATGTCACTGTTTTACCTCATCTCGTCCTGTCCTAACTATTAATTGTTGAGCCTCATCTACCTCAGACTTTGGCATGCTTATGCTCTTTCTTGATTTCCACATGTCTCTGCTTTATTAAAATTTTCCTAAAATTTTTAAAATATTTCTAATAATTATACAGGATCTCTGGTTATTTTTCTTGTTATATGCTCAATAATTTTGGCAACAACCCTTCCTACTTTTTGTTGCCTAAGTCAATATGATAAAAGTTTTTGTGCACTGGAGTTATTATCAAAAACAGTTGCTTAACAGCAATCTTTCAAAACTCATGCATATTATCCAGATACTCCCTTATTTTCTGTTTACCAGTCTGCAGTTGTGCTTCTTCTTGTTCTGTGAAATTCCCCTTATTTTGTAATACTTTACTCTTTGTCAGCCACTCTGAATAATTCCTATTACTTTTTAACCATATCTCTTGGCTTTTATTTCTACCCTAGTCTTAAACTCCACTTTGATTTTATCCCACTCCTTAGCTATATTGTTAGAAGAAATTTCTATCTTCTGTAATAAGTCTCGAATAATTTCCACTACCCATTCCTAAAATTCCTCTCTTTTTAACAAATAGGTATGGAAATGTCAGTGGCTTATTTTTACTTAATTTCCCTGCATTTTTACCATAGTTGTTATCAGTGCATGATCTCAAATAGTTATTGAATGTTTCAATTAAATGCATGTGTTCCTCTGAAATATCATTTCTGTCTAGTTTAGCCCATTTATTGTACCTTGGGGAATAATATATAAATTATCTCAGCGTTCCTACTACTGAATTCATGTCATCCATACCAAATATCTTTATACATTTCTTCAGAAATCTAATGTCCTTTGTTATATTTTCCCTTCTAGGTCCCTCAGATGCATCCTGACTGTTGCAAATCAAATTCTAGTTCCCACCTATAAGTAATATTCCCTGCTGAAAATTGATCATTTCTCCCAAAATTGTCTTAAGTCTCATAGTAGCAATTTTAGGTGGAATGTAAATACATGCCAGAGTAACCCTCTCCTCTTGCCAGTAGCTCCTTAATAACAAAAATCTGCCATTATTATATTTTTCCCTCTTCTATCACTATTGGAGCCCCACTAGCAATAAGTATAAGTATTCCCCTATTCATTTGTCTCTGATACTCTGTTGAATATCCATCCTAAAATCCTTTCTTTATGTAATTCACATACTTACTTCTTGCCAGATGTGTCTCCTGTAACATTTCTACTTGCACTCTGCATTTCATAATATAATTCAATAATCTTTCCTTTTTGTCTACACTCATGAGGCCATTCACATTCCAAAATAGTGTAGCCATTATGATAAGAAAGTATTATTACCTATTACATATTATAGCTTTTTAAATGTTTATTTCAAGGTTTTGTGTTACATGGAACCTCTAATGTTTATCAGATTTATCTTTTATACAGTTGTTTCTTGTCATCTCCATTTGAACCTATGTTCAAACATTTTACAATGTTTTTTGTTTAATGAAAACCCTCAAACAAAAAAAAAAAAACAAGTACCTCCAGAAAACCCCTATAACCTACTAATGTAAAACAAACACACAAAACTATGTATACCTTCAAATAATGAAATGTAACCCTCCTGATAGAAATAAATGCCCCAAATCAACAGCTGTACCCACAGCCATTACCTAACCTAAAATTAATGTTAACCATGTTAATACTCATGTTACAGCCTGTTATCCCACTTACACTAATTGCTGTCTGTTCTTGTCTTATCTTCATTCCCCTCCCAGATCTGAAAACCAGTTGGTATGCTTTCAGAAAACATTAACTTTAGCTTTAATAAAGTGATTTGGCTTTTATTGTCTGCCCCTGTAGTCAGCATGTCTCCATGGAAACATAAGAACAAAATGGACAGCTGTCCTCAGCTGCAACAAACTTTTTATTACTTTCAGTGTTCTCTTATTTACCTGCTTACACAAAAATTATTGGATTAAACCAAGGGCCTTAATCCAGACATCCAGTGGTGCAAAAGTGAGAGACAACATATGAACTCTACATATATTATAATCTGTTCACTTTTACATCCTATCCCCCACCTCAACAACCCAGAATTACACATATTAACTTAAACATTTTCTCCAACTTTTCTTCTCTTTTTACATTGTAATGCCTACATTTCATAAAACTAAAAAAATAAGACAAAAGGCACTTGTTTACTTTAGTATCGTTGTCACATATAACAATAGCTGAAATGATTTACTATATAATATGCAATTTATATCATGAGATGTTTTATACAAATACTACTTAGAGCAAACATTTTTTAGTTACAGCTACTTTCTTCTTTCCTTTTAGTGTCCTTCCAAACATTAATGACATGAAGTGGTGTATATGCTTTTCAGTCCCCTTCAAATTTAGTGCAATATTTCCACTTTTTCTTGAAAGCTACGTTTCATAAATGTGACTGATGATTTATAATCTCACACATCTTTACTAATTTCAGTGTTACTATTCTTCTTCGTGTTCATCTCCATCTGATTAAAATTCAAGGCACTCCTGATTCTTCTAGTCAATTCTTGTGTTTTTCTGTCTCTCAAGCATTTTCCTTTGGAACATTGGAAAAGATTTCACTGGCAAAGTCTCTCTCTGAGCTTTATCATCAGAAGAATGAGAAAGCAGAGTCCACTTCTTTTGGATTGCTCACTTTTTGTTGGACAAAAAAAATCTTCTTAGCCTGTTCTGTATCAAAAATGACTTTGATCCTTCAGGAAAAAATATTTGGAAGACACTGGATACAGCAGCTTGAATCTCACATTTGCCCCTTGACTCTCCCTTTACTGGGATAAATGTGCTTCTCTTCAGCCTGGTGTAGAGTGAAAAAACATTTTCCACAAACACTCTACTGTCTCCAGTTCTTTACATTTTACTCTTCTGCCACCGTTTTGAAACTCCTTCTGATAGTATGATTTCATCTTTATTAATCTTGGCTGCTTTATCATAGCAAGGTTTGGAGCACACACATGCTGTGTCCTTTTGTTTAAGAAAATTTGCTGTGAATTACCAATCCAGTTGCTTATTTGTGCTTTCATAGAATTAATAGTCTGTTCCTTCCAGATTCTAAGGTAGAGCAGAAGACCTTAGGTTTTCTATTCAAGCTCTGCCCTCTAACTACCATTTTTGAAACAGCTCTTCATAAGCAGTTTCACACTTGGCCAGCCTTTTTGTTCATTTCGACCTCTGATTTTTGCAGTTTTATCAGTTCATCTGAATAGCTGTTTAAAGCTTCTTCCATTTTCCAGCCTTTTTTGTTTGAGTTGATATTCTCTGATGTTTCATTTGTTTTAATCAGCTCTGAGTACATTTGATATATTTTTCCTCTAGATTATCAGAAGCCATGTCTTGCACCAAAGCTTGAGCTTGAACTGATTTTTGTTGAACAGCTGTAGGAGTCATCTCAATCAGTGTTTTCTCTTCACCTTTTCTAGTTGATTTTCTTTCAGAATCTCTAAGTTTCTTCTTTGCTAGAATCCAGGCAGTGTATTTACTAGCTAGTAACCAAATTTACTAAAACTGGAAAAATTACTGGCCCTTATCTCTTAGTTTCTTTTTTCACACTGGCAGAGCTGAAATTAAGTTGTTGATCAGTGTGCAGCTATCTTGGAATTCTGTTCCACTAGGACTTGATCATATTATTAGACAATGGGTAAATTAACTTAGCTATATGTGGGTTCAATTCACAGCAGCAGCAATTAGCTTTTATTACAAGACAGTATGTAAAAATGATTTACTGCAATATTAAATAATATTAAATATTCCATTTTTGTAACTGGATGCTTTTACTTGGAATGCTTATATCCAGTATACCAGAGTCAACTAAATGTTTATTTAATTATTTATAATAGCACTGAGATTTATGTATTTTATGACACATAATGCCTCCACATCATATCTGGATGTGGCAAAGTTTAACATTATTGTGTGGTCCATTTGCTTATATACTGAAATATTAGTCTGACATGGTATTGATGTTATTATCTATGTTTTCTCTCCCCAATCCTATATCTCTCTGTTTTTTAAACTTATTTATTAGTTAATTAATATTTTATTCCATGTAGAAACATTGCAGCTGCTAAACAAATGACCACCAGCAAAGGTAGCTAAACTGACCACTGGGGTTCAGCATGCCATACCAATACAGGTGGTTGAGGCAGCCCCACCACAGACTCAGCACATCTGGATCACAGCCTTTTAATACTGCCTCCAAACCTCCTGCACTACCTGCTCCAACTGAATCAGTTAGTATCCACTGGAAGTAGTACTGGAGGGAGCTATTTTATCACTTATCAGGAGCTGATGGGGCTGTTGGAGGACATAATGGAGAGGGGCCTCAATACTTGAGTCATTGCAGTAGGAAAAGGCCCCGCATCAAATTGGAAATTTGATGCCATGTCCAGCACTGACTCAGAAATCTGCAGCAGGAGACAGTGATGACAGTTCTGAGGGTGGGAATGAGATTCTTATTGTGCTCAAGATGGATGGAGATGCACCTCCAATGTTCTCAACTTATCCCCATCATGATTTCCCACAACCTTTTGTGTCCATCACAATCTATGACTGCCTTGCATATTTGCATCTGCTACCTAACCTCCCTGACCTACCTTACCCTCTTATTTCTAAAAACCTTCCTCAAAAGTTCTCTCTAAAAATAAAAAAAGTTGGGGGGGGGGTATTTACCCCCCCCAAAAAAAATCACGCCCCATTCCACTGTGTGTCTGCTTGACATACTTGATTTGGTCCAATTGGTTATATAACATCCAACTCTGATGTGGTAACTACGAAAATGTATTAAAGTCTTGTCAAGAAGTGGATAACTATGGTGCTCACTTACCAATGTCCTGCACATTACTTTATTCTTTCCCTTGTATCCCACCATCTGCTTGACCCCCCCTCCATTTCCAGCACTGTCATATCAACCACTTATTCACTCATATAATTTGGTCAGAAAATAGAATAACATGTATTACACATGGCCAGGAATGGCCCATAAAAACCCTTCAATGTTTGCTTGGCACAGAGCAGAAATATTAAGTGGTGGTCAATGGGAGTGCATGTCTTATGGGAAAAACTGGTGAGTTTTTGCCTTCGGCTGTATTAGTCTGCTGCCGCTCATGCTACTATGCTTATCCTTGGTACACTATGGAAAGACAGCACTATGAGGAGACAGTTACTATAATATGTTGAACAGACTGAAAAGTAACTACTAATATGAAGTATGCTGCACACAAACTTCCTTGCTTCATAGTGTTTCCATCAGAATCAGAACCATTTGTATGTCTACACTCCTTATTTTCATGAAGGTTGGCATGGAGCACTACAGAGTACTTTTAATTCCCATACTAAGCTCAAAAGATCAATATATAATTATGCATGAGCTAATACTTTGCAATCAGTCACACAAATGAGTTTCTCATCGTTGTTTTTCCTGAAACCATTTTGACAAAATGGAAGAAAAGTGAGTAGTTTGTATTTCTTATGTATATTTTAATGGACTATTGTGCTCAAGATATGATGAATTAACTCTGATGCTGTGTAAATACTTCATTGTATAAGTATATGTCTGCACTCCAACAACTTTCATATGTTTGACCTGTCTGTCTTTAATTTACACTGTACATTGTCCAAGCATATGGAGCCATTGAAAATGATGTAAAAAATGTTTACTATTTGCGCACAATCATCATGAGGTGAACAGTCTGGAATATTTGGTTGTCAATCCCCTGGATGTGATTGTTATCAATACACCATACTGTGGAACAGCTACATGTTGACTCGGACTACCACAATGTACATGGGTGACAGGATAGATAAGATATCTGGGCAGTACGTAATTACTTGTGATCAAGACATTTGTTAACTTCTGCTTGTCAAGACACATTCCCTTTCACCCAAACTTGCAATGCACATTAGCTTCTTTGCAACACACTTATGTAATCCTTACAAATGCACAGTATCCCACATTTAGGAACAGATTTCTACTGTGGCACTTGCTGTTGATACAATATACTCTATTCTGTACTGAAAAGCATGAGTATGTGCATCTGTAGTGCCAGGTAAGACTGGCATCGCCCATGCATCTGATGTGTGCACATCCACGTATGAGAAGCATTTAAACTGGGAGAGGGCTCCCCATCAATTTCTTTCACTTTTGTAACTAACATATGCTCTGCAACACACTGATGAGGGAATTCTTTCAAAATGACTATATGACTGCTGCAACCAGACTTCTGTGGTGCTTGCAGTTGATATTGTGTATTCTAGACTGTATAACTAGATAGATAGGTCGTTCAAATCTAACAGTGTTGAACTAGTGTGCGTTTGTGTGTGTGAGTATGGGTATGTGCCTCTATAGTGTCAGGTAGGTATGACTTCAGCAATGGATCTGATATATACAGTTCCACTCAGGAAGAACATTTGTAGTGGGAGACTGCAACCACATCAGTTTCTTAAACTTTTAACAATAACACAACACCACACCACTCACATCACATAGCCAAGCACAACACACACCTATCTATGCAGAGGTCCTCAATAAAAACTTACCTAAACAGCAGAGACCTCCAAAACACACTCACAAACATTCCACACACAACACCAAACACATCACACACAGCAGACAACACACCAGTGTCTCACAAACACAGCCCATAAGACAAAACAATAAACTAACACAGCCCACAAGGCATAACAATAAACCAAACATACCAGTCATTGGCGACTCAGTAGTGTGACACACCAATGTTCCCCTCACCAGGTTTGAAAAGGAGAAGGTCACGGTCAGTTTCTGTCAGGTGCCAGAATCCACCACATCACGCATGCACTTAAGTCTCTCCACAAGAAACACAAGTATGACTCTGTCATCATCCATGTTGGTGTGATTGACTTGAGATGCATCTCCCTAGACTATATAAAGAGAGACATGAATGAACTCTCAGAGTGTGTGTCCCAGACAGGTATGACCCTAGCCCTAAGCAGCATACCACCTTCACCAAGAATTATACCACATTACCAGCAAAAAATAATTGACTTCAACAATTGGCTTAGTTTCTGGTGTCATTCCAAGGGGATCCAGTATCTGTCTGCCTGGGATAACATGCTTGTCAGGCCTTGATACTTTGCCAGAGATGGCCTCCACCTGTCACCACTGTGATTCCAGATCCTGGCCAAGGCTCTTGCCTCCCCCATTGTGCCTTTTCTTTTTTAGGCAATGTTCTAAAGTCAAATCTTCCAACATAAAAGATCTGTCAAAATGCAAAATGAAGGTCATGCTGCTTAACACTAGGAGCCTTAATGTGAAAATGCATTCAGTGGAGACTCTCCTTGCACTGGAAGATGCCGATGTCTGTACAGTCACAGAAACTTGGTTCAGGGTTGCTGAGAACACCCCTGCTTTACCAGGCTATACCTCATTCCACATATTCTGACGCCAAAATGAGGTCGGGAAGACTAAGGTTGATGGAGTCTCTATCTTCATTAAGGACAGCCACACCTCCAGTCTGGTTTGCCAGCATGATGCACTGGAACTACTCCAAGTACAACTGACAGTTGGCAAGACACCCATCCAAGTTATAGCCAGCTATAGACCCCCCTCCATGACCCAGGACGCCCACTCACCCAACCTGGATCTATTTGACTTCATCAAGGTACCCCCTAACACCCTGATCCTTGGTGACTTCAACTACCCCACCATAGACTGGATGAACTATTCCTGCACTAATGCACTCAGCCAATGATTCCTTGACTTCATCAGTTCTAACACACTAGACCAGCTTGTCTCATCCCGCATAAGGGGAGATAACATTCTGGGCTTGGTTCTCACCTACATGAGTGACCACTGCACCATTCCCATAGTATGTTCTTCCCTGGTGAAATCAGATCATTGGTCTGTTGCATTCAAAGTTTCTATCTCACCCAACCACCCCCAGCCTTAATCAAATTAAAAAACTTCTCAAAAGCTGACTACAACCTTCTAAGGAAAGGTAACAGTAGCTTCATACCACTGCTCCCCTCAGAGGATGCAGACATCTATGCTGAACAGTATGCTAGTGCAGTACACAAGCACCTGTACAATTGCATGGACTCAGTCACACCCAATAGAACTAAAACCTGCTCCTCAAGGAAACACAAACCTGTCTTATGGACATCCTCTATCAACAGGCTTTACAACAAAAGGAAGAAACTGTTGTCCAAAGGCAAAAAGGAACAAATTCCAAATTGGAAAAACTCCCTCCTTAGCCTCAACAAGCAAATTAGATCACTAGTAAAAACCTCCAAAGCCAAGTATGAATCGAAACTAGTCTCCAAAACAAAGGAAAACCACAAAACCTTCTTCAGTTATGTCAGGAACCTCCATGGCAAAGCCCATGTTTATTACGAATTAATATTTAACTGTATCACTTACACTGATCCTATTGACTTAGCCAACCTGCTAGCAGATAGGTTCAGTGCAAACTTTAACCCCCTGCTCCCCAAAGGCCCTTTTGACATCCCCAATACTTGTCCTGCACCTCACATCTCCATAGATTAAGTGTTAAAGGCCCTATCCAAGACAGAGAACACAGCTTCTGTGGGATCTGATAGTATCCCAGGCGGTATTCTGCACCATCTCCAGTAAGAACTAGCTTTGCTATTGAGCACCCTATTCAACCACAGCCTAAGGTCAGGCTTCAATCCAGCAGAGTGGAGAACTGCCATTGTCAACATTTGATGCATCTCTGATGGTTGTTAATGCTAGGAGGTTTTTTATTAGAAAATTTGCTACGTTCTCACAGGATTGATGTTGTTATTGTTTGTGAAACATGGTTAAAGAACATTGATTGGAAACCAATTCTGACAGGGTATAAATGATTTACTGTAACAGACATTCTAACAAAAAATTAGGCGGAAGCGTTATGATAGGGATTAAAGATAGCTATGAGACCTGTGATTATTACATGTTCACTGATAACACCAATACTATAAATTGTGTAACTGTGACTATAAAGACAACCCTGGAACATATAACAATTGTTGGAGTGTATAGACCACCAACGTCAAGTGCAGATAACCTAGAGGAATTCATACATTTCTTACATGAAAGAGAGGAGGGAAGAATAATATTAGATGGGGACTTAAATTTACTGGAAACAGACTGGTGTAATATTGATTCAACAACATTAGTAAAGAAACTATTCACAGAGTATGTTCAGGAACAGCAAATGCTTCAGATTGTAAAAAAAAAACTACCAGGGGACAGAATATGCTAGATATATTTGTGTTCCCAAAGAAATTACTGTAACTTCAAGTCAAGTTTTACAACCATTGATGTGCAGTGATCATGGGGTTATTAAGTTTAATTTGTTGCTAGATAATTCTGCCAAACTGAAATCTAAGCCAATGCACAGAAGGTTAATTACAGATTATAGGGAAGCAAAACATTTGCTATATAAAACTAACTGGAGTAAAGTGTTCAGTGGAAAAACTGCAGATGGAATATAAAAAGTTTTGAAAGATAAATTGTTTGAGTGCAAAAAGTCAAAAAAAATGTTTAACATCAGGATCTAGCCATGCAACATCAGGGGGGGGGTATATTTCCATAAGAACAAGATACCTGATTAAGGTGAGAGACAAAAAAATAAGAAATGGAAGAGAAGTCAAACTACAACTTTGAAAACTGAAATAAACAAGCTGGACAAACAGATTAAGCATAGTAAAATGAATGGAGTGAACCTTAGAGCATACCAAACAAACTGAATGTCAGTAAACAGTCACTGTCAGTGGTAAATCCACGCCAAAAACAAGAAAGCTCCAGTTTAATTAAAGAGATTTATTTGAAGCGCTTTTCGTTTGCCTCCTAGGCAAACTTCCTCAGAAACTATTATTGTTACATTGAACTTGGTTTAAATAACATGACATCATAAGTAAATTAAAGCCAATTAACAGTAATTGCAATAAAAAATTAAAAGCATACTAGCTCATGTCATTCTACCAGTACAAGTTCTGTTAAAAACACTTAAAAGTCATAAAAGTCTTTAGTATATTTGACTTAACAAACACACTTAAATAGTGTTGAACTGTTTATATAAAAACTGTCAGTAAAAATAAAACTTTATCATGTTAATTGTGTTGAAGTAACATTGTATAAACCATATGCTTCGGTATAATATTTGTACCTTGCCCCATGTACAAATGTGCAGATAATTTATATGTCTATTAAAAACAATACATTCAGAAAACCCTTGTTAATACTGCCTTTAATGCTTGAAAAGTTATTAACAATATAGTGTGATGTATTAATGTAGTGTGTACATAAGCGCCAAGCTGTCCTAATGGTGAATTAATGAATTTACCAAAGTACTAGAAACATGATACTACAAAAATAGTAATAATGGTGAATATGATAGTAATAATAATAATAACATCTTGTTGAAAATAATCACAACCACTATGTTTGCGCCTAAGTTATCTCCTTAAACTCAACATACGGAGGACGCTAGTAATAGAACAGGCTTCATTCAACCCAGGGGTGTGGTATGCTTCCAATCTAATCTGCCAGTACAGTTCCCTTTCTAGCAGTCTAAGTTGGGTTGGTCCACCTCTACAGTCTTGTGTAACCTGCTCAATGCCTATAAATTTAAAACTGTGTGTAGGATAATCCTGGATGTGTTTGGCCAAAGCGTTAGTTTCTTTACATTTCCTTATCGCGTAAGTGTGTTCATATATGCGTTCCCTGAGTGGTACACTAACATAGAAGAATTGCAATTTAGTCTGGATTTTAAGTGAAATTCTTGATTTTGAACAAAAAATCGGTTAGATTCATGTACAAACCTACAATAATTGCACGATTGGCATTTAAACATGCCTGGTGATCTTGTTTGTGTCGATTTCTGTTCAAAAAATGATTTGAGGTTCTTAGCTTTCCTGTATGTGATTTTCGGAGCAGACCCTAACTTTAAAGAAACTAAGGGGTCAGCTCGAAAGAGGTGCCAATTTTTGTTAATAATTTGCCATAACTTGGAACTGTCAACAGAAAAAGTAGTAATAAATCTAGGTAACTCTGATGGTTCGAGTTCAACATTCTTCTCTGTGTGTTGTTCTACAATAAGCAAGTTTGTAATTGTAGACGCATTAGGCGACTTGAATGGTAAAAGAGGTTCGTAAACTTTGACTGACCTCTTATATGTCACCTCGCTGATAAGGTAATCTAATAATTTGAGTGGGTAGGCGCGACTCAAAAACATTGTTTTCATTAGTGAACATTCCTGAAAAAAATCTTCATCTTTACTAACCATTCTTGCAGCTCTAACTAGTTGTCCCTTAACAACTGCCCGTTTTTGTGAAAAGGGATGACAACTAGAGAAGTGCAAGAAGGTATTGGAGTAATGCCAAGGTAGGTATTGCACTTCTCTAGTTGTCATCCCTTTTCACAAAAAGAACAGGCGGTATGCCACTGAGTAGAGCTGGAGTTTCTTTAACCGGGCAGCATATGGCATCTGTTTGAGCCCTTTGATCCTCTTGGTGAGGTACTTTTGGGGTCTTTCCAGTTGCTGCAGGTGTCTGGTAAGGTACATCCCAAAAGGGGATATTGTAGAGAGTGGTGCGTAGGGAGATCCAGCGTTCAGTCGCTGATCCCCTATGCCATCTCAAGGTGAGAGTGGTGGAACTCATGGGTGAGCCTGCCCCTCCTATGCAGCACCCAGCACCCAGCACAGCCACCCTCGGGGCTGTGAAGGTGCAGTGGTGACTGGCCAATGGTGGGGATCTCAGTTCCACTGTTACCATCTGTGGGCTCATGGGCTTGCGATTTCCAAACATCCATCCCCGTCAGTTGTGTTCACCCACCCCATGTGTCATACTCCACCCCTGTATGCATCTTGTTTGTCTTGTCTATTTACCTCCCCAACCTACCTCCCCAAATATACCTATTCCTCTACCTCACTTTCCACTCTCACCTGAAAAAAAAAAAAAAAAAGGGCAATCTGTTCCCACAAAAAAATTACGCCCCATACATAGCTGCCCATTTCACACATGTAAACTGATGATTATAATTGGCAGTACAACAGACTTTGTTGTCATCACCCCTCTCTCAGGGGTGGAAGGTTTCAAATTTCACTCCAAATTTATTGCATATGCACAGCTGTTGCTGGCAAAGAAATGGGCAGCCACGGACCTTCCCTACAACCGTGCTGCACATCCCAAGCTTGTTTCCCTACTGTCTTTCCCTCTTTGCGCCCCCTTTTTCACCACTTTCCTATCTCCCCATTTTCTTTTCTTTCAAAGAAATTAGCGCGGGGATTAAGCACTTTTAAGCAGTAGTAAGCGGGTTTAAGCGAGTGTGCGCATGTGTGCGCTTAGCTAAGCATCGCTAAGTGTTGCGCAAACCTGCGCAAACCCACTTACAACTACTTAAAAGTGCCTTAGTCACTCTGCATGGCAGGGCCCTTGTTCTGCTGAGCAGCAAAACAAAACACCTCTGTCAGTCTCGAATCCCAGACCTTGGACACACTAGACTGCATGAAGTACCACTAGACCACAGTAGATCTACAACATCTTGGTGCTGTAATAAATATATCATGCATTACAATGAGTGAATGTAAAGGGAAAATAGGAATGTCATAACACAAATCTTGTTCTGTGGATCTTTACCAGCAGTTGTTGTGGAATTGCATGACATGACTGTGAAATGAGAACCAGCCATTCTAGCTGGAAATAATGTTACAGTAGCACTTTACAAACCCCACACAGTATCAGTTAATTGTCTAATTAGAAAAGAAAGTACATACTCCCATGTATCTTGTTTAAGCATATGGAGGGGTGAGTAAAGTTCTACACTGACAAGTGTGTACTAGAAGCAGCAACATTCAGGTCTGAGTACAACATGCAAATCACTGGCTACAACACTAGCTTCAGAGATAAGAAGTATACCAACCTTCTGACTGACACAATGGTGTCCAAGCAAACAAGCATGGGCCCCACTTTGAAAAGCTGAAAGGGCTACGCCTACCTAACCTAACATTTTATAGCAGTGGGCTGCTATGACAGTGAGTAGTGCAATTACCACACAGCAGGCTGCATGCAATTAGTAAATGGTGGGCATCAATTGGTGCAGAGACCATCACATGCACATGTGCAGATACCTAGAAAAGCAGGCTGTACTTGCTGTCTGCACATGCAATAATCTCATTGCAGCAAGAGAGAGAGAGAGAGCAAGAGAGAGAGAGAGACAGAGGCAGAGGCAGAGACACAGACACAGACATAGACAGACAGAGAAACACAGAAAAAGAAGGAGCAACAGACAGAGAAAAGAAAAAAAAAGAAAAAAATACATTTCCTTTAAAAACAAATGAAACACAGCAATACAAACGAAAGGTATGTAATACATATGTATATGCTGGCATGTAGTAGATGTTTATGAAGAGTACTCTACATACTGTGAATCATCCATATGTGGCAGCAGTACGTGTCTCTATGTATCTGCACATGTGCATAGGGCAAGGGACATATTGCAACTGTTTGTGAAGGGTGTACATATATACGTTGTTCAAGGTTATGTGCATATTTCTATGTAGGTTGTACTGTGTGGAAAAGAAAATAGCATGCAGTGCTGGTGTATGACATGTGGTGGTTAAATGTTGTGGGTATGCTCTGTCAGTTTTGCAGTGTTGTAGCCAGTGAAGCCTGCTAAAGCTACATGGGCTGAGGACACCTTCAATGCAGTCTGCACAATACTGTGCAATACTATTACATTACTGTATATCTCACAACTGTCGCATAAGTGATATTCCTACCATGAATAGTGGACTGTATATGTGCCTATATGTACATTTATATGTACAGCAATGGATGTTTATATGTATGTGTGTATGTATGTGTATATATATATATATATATATATATATATATATATATATGTGTAGATATATATATATATATATATATATATATATATGTGTAGATATATATATATATATATTTGTAGATATATATATATATATATAGATAGAGGGAGAGAGACATGGGGCATAGTTACTGCGACAAGTGCCTGGCGACCAAGGTATGGACTGAAGCTTAGTGTTGCCACTGCAGTGCCATCCCTTCTTGCCAGAACACTGTACCCATTAACTACCACAAAGGTGGTAGTCTACCTAACACCGAAGGTGTGATAAGGGAACATGGGACACAGGTGGACAGTAGCCTCTCCTTTGATAATCACAGTGCCACATTGGTCATGTACTCTGTCTACGTGGTACGTCATCACAAAAGGTGTGTCATCTGGGGAAATATAGGTCAGTGTTCCCCTCTACTTATCACACTTAAAACCCATTGGAGAGTACAGTGCCAACTACAGCAACTGGAAAGTCCACACACATACCTCACAAAGAGTAATACCGGCATCAAACAGATGCCCTATGCAGACCGACTCACAAAACCACAGCTGCACTGTGTTGCATAGCGCCTACCCAGAGGTGACATCTGCCTAACATACTGAGCTATGTCTCACCCATATCTGTTGGACGTCCTCCACGTAAATATATTACAATCCCTCCCAGATACACGCTCTAGGGCCCTACACCTTGTCAGCTCACTAAACAGCACATGCTGGAGGGATAGAGTCCTAACTCAGAGACATGCCATACTCTAGAACAAACCACCTATCAATAGCAAATAAAGCTCCTCATTAGTAGTTGTCATAAATACTCCTGATGATTGTTTGGGAGACAGGAAATGCACCCCGGGAATCACCTCTGTGGCTCCGGTTGACAGGGGCAAGTGAAATTAAATTACATGTGTGTGTCAAAGGCCAGGGTAGCGTATGGCTAGGCTGCTGTAGGCCCTAGGGACAATAGCGTATTACCTATCCATGACACGAAGCACACACACATGTACTTTGTGCAATAATTGCTATGTGAGGTTGACTGAGTGTGATGGTGAATGTGTTGGTGAATGTGTGCAAGGTCTGTAAAGGTGTGATAGCTTAGTGTGAATTTGTTTCTGTCATGGTAGTTTGAGTCCTAGCTGTGATCCCAGCAAAATATGTGTATGCTATTGCTAGGCAGAAAAAGTAGTATGGCATACGGTGTGACGTCATCCCTTGTTGTCGACTGTGGTGTCCCATTGTAGGCTAAAGCAATACATGTATGCTTAGTGAGTGGTACTGCTGGTGAATCCAACTCCCATATGAACTGTAGTACTACCTGAAGCTGTAGGCCTAAACAGTACAGTATGGTGTATGTTCACATTGCTTGGAAACACTGTTTTGTGTCTTCCCTGTAGTCCTCACAGATTACATACCTCAGGCATAAGGTTTTGTAAGTAGTGACACACAGTACTGTATGGTACACAGGTAAAGCTCATCTGTGTTGGCATACATTTGTGTGTTGTATGTATGTCTGATGTGTGTGTAATTATGCCTGTACCATTCCCTCAATCATGTCTGTGTTACAGGGTATACGTGTGTATCTAGCAACATGTATAGTCTAGTGCAGCAGTATGCCACCTATTTCAACAACTGTGCACATATGTTAGGCAGGGGTTTGGCATCAAAGACTACTGTAGTATACTGGTAATACTGTAACTGTACTTTACATTCATTGCATTGGATGACATCTTTCTTCATGCATTAGCTTGATATATACCTCCTGTGGCTAGGTGGTGCATTGTGTCACATACAGTGTGTCATGTACTGTTGTATAGTCTTACATACTGGTTTCACTTTGTTGCTGTGAAGAACATGGTTTAATATATAGTATGTGCCAGGCACTGTCAGGCAGTTGTGGGCTGAGCACTGATATGTGGTATTCAAAGTGTGTATCTACTGACAGCCAATAGGTTGCTATATATGGCATATCATTGATGTCTGTACTTTAGAATGTTAAATGTGCCACATGACTTGCTCACAGTTATTGTTTTATTGTCTTCCAGGGATATGTCTCACAATCGCAAACCTGCATATTGCCCTGAAGAGGAGGAAATACACAGAGATGCCCTACTACAACATCACACCCTGCTGTTCTCCAGAACCAGCCAGGACCAGCATGGGCGCACTGTACTGTGGCAAGATGTTGTCCGTCGGGTGAATGATGTAGGCATGCATAACCAGACTTATGAGCAGGTATGCCATCACTGCAGTGATTTAATTAGACATGTCCGGCAGCATGCCTCCAATGTCTGCAGACAACAGCTTGCCACAGGTGGTGGTGCAGCATCACCAGAGTGGAAGAGCTGCTCCTCAGCGTGGTGGCTCCTGGCCAACCACTACAACAGATGTGTCATCATGGAGGCCGGAGTCACCCAGCAAGTTGACTCAGAGCGTGCAGGTAACATGGCATATTTGAAGACTACTGTTAGCTCGATTGTTAGAACATGCATATGTCAGATGTGTACTGTGTATTAGCAGATGTGGAGCCTGGTGTTGTGAAATACTGATAGTTTGGAACATAATCTGTAAGCCTGTGACTGTCACATGTTGTACTACTGTAAAGTTGCAAATACACAGCAGCAATGTCATAGTTGTTGACACTGACAAACTGTCTCATATCCTTGTAGGTCCCTCTGGTGTGTCAGCAAGACAGCAGACCCATGCTGGTGAGTGTTCTACATTTAATATAGCAAATAACATGTGCATGTCATAGGTGAGTTGTAGGCCATATAAACATCTAAAATACCTACACATAATGCATGCTCTGCATGTTTTCTGTGGGACTATGCACATTCCAGTAACATGAGCAGCTGCCTCAAACACATGCAATACACAGAGCATCCCAACCAATTGTGGTACACTGTAGTGGACATTGTATAGGCAGAGTCAATACACATGTACACAACATGCACCACTTTGTCATACGCAGTCAGTATTAACATGATACACATGGCCTATTTAGACACCTGCTGTAAGGTCAGACTCCAGTATCCCAAATGTCATCCACACAGCACACATACTATACCTGAGGGGTAGAGGCCTATCATGGGGCGGTGCGGCACTCTTCAACACACAACACATTCATGTTAGGAAATGCACCCTATTGAACACCTTATATACCCATGTAACAACTGCCTGTGAAATGGTTAAGTGCTGCAGTTCAGGTACAGCAAGATAGTTGCCAGTGTGGCACACATTAGTGGCCTTGAGTGACCACATGATGCTGCCTGATGATGGCTCATGGTACTACACTACATCCAGTTACAGTAACTACAGTACTACACATAGCATTCATTGCTATACACCTGACAGTTGTCTGCATCTGGACATGGTATGTATACCTATGAGTGATGATGCACAGGACATTGGAAAGCATTTAATACTTGCTCAGCAATGTTGTGTCTATGTACACCTTGTGTTCCAGGATGAGGCCAATCATTGAACAACACACATGCATCAAAGACATGTATACTGTTATTAACAAAGACTCTCTACACTCGCACTGCATGCTGTTGAGCAACACACATCCTGCATGCTGACATGTGTGATAGGATTCTTTGGCTTGTGATACTGTACTCCACCATCAACCACTAATAAGTATGTTCTGGATTGCTGTTGGTGTGTGTGTGTGTGTGTGTGTGTGTGTGTGTGTGTGTGTGTCTGTCAACTTTACTGAGTAGTGTATTTGTGTGCATGTGTGCATGTGTTTATGCATTCATGTGCATGTGTTCATGTGTGCATGTGTACATGTGTGCATGTGTTTATGTGTGCATGTGTGCATGTGGGCATGTGTTCATGTGTTCATGTGTGCATGTGTTCATGTGTTCATATGTGCATGTGTGCATGTGTTCATGTGTTCATGTATGCATGTGTGCATGTGTGCTAACATCATGTACAGATTGTAAAGTGTGTTTCTTGTCTTCCTCTCACAGGTGCTGAGGTTGTGTTGGTTGAGTGCAGCAGGGAACCTGAAGTCACTGCCACAAATAGTGGAAATGATGATACATGTGTTGTGGCACAGGCAGGTTTGACAGGGTCTGTCATTGGTCCGCCAATCGACAGTACACAGCTTTCCACCCCATCTATGCACACATTCATACTGCCAATACATCCCTCATCACCAATGGCCTTAGCTGAGGGACAGCATACAGTAGGCATTGACCAGGATAGTGTGGTATCTATGACACATGCATCCCCTCACAGCAGCCATACCCAGACTTCTGGAATGGTACCATATAAGCAGATGTCCAGGGGTTCTTGTGGGAGCACTGCTGGTCGTAATGCCCCTGACAGACGTGCCCCCACAGGTCTTACAAACTCAGGTATGTACTTGGGCTGTAATGCAGGCACAGGCACGTATGGAATGGTACACCAGACAGGGACTAAGGGCACAGAGGGTCCATAACACCGCTATCAATGACAGTATCCGTGACCTTGCCGGTGCCATCCGTAATTACACCGAGGTCATTGATAGACGTTGGGGGGAGACACTAGATGTCCTCCACACTGTCATGTCCATGTGCCAGGACAGTGCAGGACGGCTGAGATGTGGATGTGGATGTATGCCAGCAACATCATCAGCTGGCAGCCGACACGGATGACACACAAGTCACAGCCGCTCCTGTAGTGGCAGTACCAGCCCCAGCAATATTGGGGCTGGGCTTTCAATAGACCATCATAGAAGACCACGTGCACATGGCTCTGGCCAGTCCCAGCAGGGACATGGGTCCAGTCAACATCCCTCTGCCTCTGATGATAGTACCCAGTCTGGCTTAGTACCCGATACTGTCCGTGACACGCCTGCCAGGCACAAGTACTGTGTCCATGGCCAAAGACAGTGATCTGTACAGCCTGGCAGGTACAGTCTGTGGCTGTCCCACAATCTCCCATATTTGGCAGCCACATGGTGGAACTGTGTGCATGCAGACACACACATATATAAACCAAACACCTAGGGCTAACACATACACACACACATTGCATCAACATTGACCCATGCTGTACTGTTGTCCCTCACACACTCACACACACACACACACACACACACACACACACACACACACACACACACACACACACACACACACACACACACACATATGTCGATTGGATGGGTCAATGTCGGGCTCTGGCAAACCAACAACACATCCTGTGCATATGATGAAACTGTGCCACCTCCTGTCATCTGTAACATTGATGCAGGAACAGACTAACATGATGCTGATGCACAGGGTGACTTAATAGCAGTGTAGCAATGTTAGCATGTTGTTAACAGTAAAGTGTAATGATATCCTTGTAGGTATATCTGAGCAGGCATGATGCATTAAAGCTATGATTATCAATGTAGTATTGTTTACACCAGTGTTAATTCCATAAATGGATTGTCCACCCATGTGCCACTTGGCTGATGTGTGTAGTTCTGGCAGCATGTGTTGGTGAGTGGACAGTATGTGTGTGATGTGTGCTGTACAGATTTGCAGGTGTACATTTGTGAACATGGCGGAGGTGCACTGTCTGCATGTACGTGCATAGTGGACACATGGGAAGTGTGACATGCCCTGTATTACACAGTGTTAACACTTCATAGTTTCTATTGCTGGCCAGTATGCATTTTACTACACATATGTTTTAACTTGGGTACACATGTGTGTATGACATGGTTTTACACTA
The DNA here is from genome assembly GCF_019279795.1 of Protopterus annectens. Lineage (NCBI taxonomy): Eukaryota > Metazoa > Chordata > Ceratodontiformes > Protopteridae > Protopterus > Protopterus annectens. The sequence continues at coordinate 942,913,039 of NC_056743.1, forward strand.
TGCTGTGGGTGATGCTGTTAATATTGGTCATTGGTTTGCATTCTGGTAGTATACACAACCTCAACAGTCTGACTATAACCAATTGTAAGTTGATGTCTTGACAACTGACACACATGTAGGAAACACAGTAGCATTTGGATCATTCTGGTACAATACTATACCAGTAACCAGTGGTATTGACCGCCACCCATTCCTGGGACCACTCCTGTTTGGCATGTAGCCCTCTTAGGTACAAGAAAACACAGTAGGGATATGTCCGTCCACTTCTGGTAATGCATACAGTGGCCTACAATGCATTCTCCGGATGAGACACTTATCCTCCACAAGGGTATCATACAGACAGATACCTGTTGACCAACCCATGCTGTAATGCTATAAGCCAACTATAGCATAGTCATCCACATTTACTAAACATAGTATCCCGACAGTACCACATAGGTAGTAGCCCACAACATGTAGAAGGGGTACCGATGTGTACATACAGCCACATGTTATGTCATCTGTCCTTTGGTATTCACATTTCCAAAGGTATTCTGAAGTCCCTCAGTGTATCACATAAGCAATAAGGGGTCTGTATGCATATCCACGTAGTTGCTGCACACCTGTAATGAATGTCCATTATTGACAGACTTTGTTGTGTTTGAACATGTCTGAAATATACCCCAGGCATGTACCCTCACTCACACTATTCTATAGAACTGTCATGGGTGTGTGTGACACAGATGACCTAGGCCACAGATCACTACAGTGGCTGGCCTTGTCACAAACATACATATGTGACCTAAGGTCTGAGAAGCAGCAGCACAATCTGTCAAAGGTAACAGATGTATTCATGTAGAAAGCGGGCTTCACACCTATGAACTAATTGAGGTCACATGTACATATATGTATTTGCCACACAGATACCTGAAGTGTGCAATGCACATACTGTTGTTTCACTATGTCATACAGTACTAAAAGCAAAGCCCACAACACATTGACCAACAGTGTCACACATGCACACACTCAGCAATTGCAGGATTCAAACCGCTACCTCACTATGTGATGATACTAGAGAGATACACATTAACACAATGCGCTATATGTTTTACTGGGAGCTTTCATTTCCACTGCTGTATTTGTGGGATGCTGACATCATCAGACTTACCTCTTTTAATGTGTTTTCCTAGTCTCCAAAAAGGGCACTCCTCTCAAAGGAAATCACACACAAACATACACCCCTCCAACATATACACACTCAGCAATTGCAGGATTCAAACCTCTCCCTAACTAGGTTATGATACTAGAGAGATATGCATTTACACGATGCGCTATATGCTTTACTGGGAGCTTTTATTTCCACTGTTGTATTTGTGGGATGCTGACATCATCAGACTTGGCAAAGAGGAATTTACCTCTTTTAATGTGTTTTCATAGTCTCCAAAAAGGGCACTCCTCTCAAAGGAAATCACACACAAATATACACCCCCCAAACACACACACTCAGCAACTGCAGGATTTAAACCCCTACCTAACTATGTTATGCTACTAGAGAAATACGCATTAACACGACACACTATATGCTTTATTGGGTGTTTTCATTTCTCCTGCTATATTTGTAGGATGCTGACATCATCAGACTGGACATGGTAATGTGTGTGCACTTTGTTTTATGCAATCCCAGGACTGCACCATGGGGGACAGCAGGTGTTAACAGCTTGAACAGGACTCCACAATTCTTAGCTTATGTGATCTATCTGTGGACCACTTGCCAATCCATCATATGACAATACATATTTATGCACAGTTTGTTGATTTTGTGGATATGACATGTGTCTGGGATGTTGGAAAAGGGCTATTCAAAGTCTATGTGGGATGTGTGTAGCTCATTTCAGTGATGTATGTCCTGGGTGGCTGCCTTGCAAACAGTCTAGCAGGTTTGGGAACCATGATCTGCCCATGACTAAACTAAAGTTTGTAGGGTTGTCTGTTTGTTGGCTTCCAATAGCTCTGTTTATGACTTCAATCATGATGGACTCCATGGCCTTGCAGATCAGACTTCATAGGCTTATAAGACTATAGTTCCCATGGTCTGTTGTACACCAACACTTGTAGAGTGTGCCATATGCTGCTGTAACACATTCAACAGTTTCAGATCCTGTAGAGAGGGTGAGGCTCAACAGACTGTTCAGGTGCAGGGTCTGTTTGTTCTGTAGTTCGCTTATGACACATATAGGGAAACAATGTAATGCAATTGATGCCATGTTTTTGGCTTTGGGAGGAGCTGTTTACCCATTCTACATGTGATATCTCCTGGTATGATGATAGGGCCTTTTGTCAGTGGGAAGAGGGTATGTATGTATGGGCCTGTCTGACAGGATGTTGGCATTGTCAGTCATTTACAATTGGCCCTGACTCAGGACATATATGAGTGTACATTGCTATTTACGACATAGCTGAAGGAAGTGTCATGGTTCTGTCTGGACTCCTTTGCAGATAATCTTTCCAAAACACCAACAAACTTAAGCACTAAACCCCTGTTATACTCTTTTACACACTGAACACCCTACTGATCCTTTTTGATCAGTCAAAAGAGTATTATTTCATCATAATATCCTGACATGTCCAAAGGTAAGTTTCGTGTGTACTCTCCAGTGCAGCTGGTGAATATGGGACTTTTCAGGCAATGTTACAACTGCCTTATGTACACAGACAACCCTCTCCTCCTCCCAACAAACTCAGATATATGTGAGAGATGCAACTATATGGACAAACTGAAGGCTGAGCTCTCTCGACCCATGACTGGCACAGTCTATCAGGAGGAGAAGGTAACCACACACACCACAAATCCAGTCTCACATAGACCTATAGTAACAGCAAACCAAACACATAAACACACAAAAACATACTTGGAGGCTCTAAATAAAAATATGCCTAAGCAGCAGAGACCTCCGAAGCAGACACCCAAACAACTGTTACCCCACAAAAATACACACATATCACATAGTTCACAAAGTCAGTGTGCCATACAGTCACTGCCCTTAAGGCTAAACAATGCACCTAACACACTTGTAATAGGTGACTATTGTCAGACACACTGATGTCCCACTCACCAGGCTGAACAAGGAGAAGGTGACTGTAAGCTGTCTGTCGGGTGCCAGGATCTGCCACATAACACATACACTCAGGTCACTCCAAAGCAAGTACAAATATTACTCTGTCATTGTCCATGCTGGTGTGAATGACCTGAGACGTTCCTCCCTGGTCTACATGAGAAGAGACATAGAGGAGCTCTCTGATCATGTAGCCCAGGCCGTTATGACTTACCGTCACCAAGAATGATGTCACAGTATAAAAACAAAATGATCAATTTTAACAGTTGGCTAACGTATTGATGTCATTCAAAGGGGATCCAGTGTCTGTCAGCCTGGAATGACATGCTCGACAAACCACGTTGCTTCACTAGGGACGGCTTACACCTGTCACCCCTGGGCTTTCAAATACTGGCTAAGACTCTTGCCACCCCCATAGTGCCTTTTTTAGGCAAGGCTCAATAGACAAACCCACCTCCATAGACGATACAAGGAAAAAGAAACTAAGGGTAATGCTGCTCAATGCCAGAAGTCTACACCTCAAAATGCACGCACTCAAGGCTCTCTTCAGTATGGAGAATATCGATATCTGTGCAGTAACAGAAACCTGGTTCAAGGCTCCTGAAAGCACCCCAGCACTACCAGGTTATACTTCATACCATGCTTTCCGGCCACAAAACCCGGACCGAACCACAAAACGAGGGGGAGTATCCATATACATCAAAGATACACACATCTCCAGGTTAGTAACACTGCAAGATACATCGGGGACCATCCATGTGCAACTAACAGTGGGCAAAACTGCCTTTCAGTTTGTAGCCTGCTACAGACCACCCTCATAAACTCAGGGACCCCACTCGGCTTTCCTGAGAACACTGGAGTTTATGAAGGTCTCTCCAAACACCATTATATTGGGTGACTTCAACTACCCAAACATTGACTGGAAATACTACTCAAGCCCCAACACCCTCGGCCAACAGTTCCTAGAATTTATAAACTCAAATGCTATGGAACAACTAGTCATCACCCCCACAAGAGGGGAAAACATATTGGACCTGGTCATCACCAACACGGGGACTCTATGTTCCACACCAGAGGTATACCCCTCATTGGTAAGGTCATACCATACATTTATCTCACTGGACATCCATATCCCGTCCCCACCCCCAGCCAAGGTATTCTCAGTGAAGAACTTCTGAAAAGCAAATGTCACACTTCTCAAAACCGAGGTGGTATCCATCAAAGCCCCCGGGCCAGTGGAAAATACGGCTCAAACCGCAGAATCCTTTACAAACGCATTCTATGGACACCTACAGGAATGCATGGATCGTGCTATCCCAAATGAAACCAAGACTCACTCCTCCAAAGGCAGGGGACCTGTCTGGTGGATCCTAGCCATAAATAAGCTATACAACAAAAAGGAGGAGGCTACTACATGATAGAGCAAAATCCCAAGAAGGGAAGGCATCTCTGATCAGTACTAGCAAGAAACTATGATCACTCATAAAATCATCTAAGGCCAGCTTCGAAAGAAAAATTGCACAAGACACTAAAGACATTCACAAGGCCTTCTTTAGTTATGTCAGGAACCTGGGTGGCAACTCCCAGATATGCTCTTTGTTAGTGCATAATGACAAAAAATACACTGAACCCACAGACATTGCCAACATCCTGGCAGACAGGTTCAGTGCATATTTCTCCCCCCCATCCCCCAAAAGAGCAAATGTCCATCCCAACAGAGTGCAGCCTCCCTGACATCACAGATGAACAGGTGAGAGCTGCCTTCTCCAAAGCAATAACACAGCATCAATGGGACCGGATGGTGTCCCGGGCTGCGCCTTACACGAGCTTCATGAAGAACTTAACCCTCACATAAAGTCACTGTTCAATATCAGACTTACGACAGGATATGTACCCAAGGAATGGTGTACAGCAACAGTGGTCCCGCTCCACAAAGGTGGTGCCACAAGGGACCCTGGACACTATTGCCCTATAAGCCTGACTAGCCTGGTCTGCAAAGCTATGGAGCATATCATCATGGAACTCATAAACAAAGACATCAGGAACCTCCAGACACTGGATCCTACCCAATTCGGCTTTGTTAAGGGCAGATCTTGCCTCTTGAACCTGGTTGACTTCTTTGCAACAGTTACCAGGGCCATAGACATAGGGAAGGTAGTCCACACAGCCTACCTGGACCTCGCAAAAGCCTTCAACACAATACCCCACTCGGGCCTCATAAATAAGCTCACCAGCTTAGATATCAACACATATGTCACAAGATGGATTGCAAACTGGATCAGGGATAGCACCCACATGGTCAGAATTGTAGGTGCCATGTCAGAATCTACACCAGTTACAAGTGGCGTCCCACAAGGCTCAGTCCTGGAACCTCTCTTGTTCAGTATATATTTCTCTGAGGTACAGGCTAACACAGGAGGACTATGGCTGACCAAGTTCGCAGATGACTGCAAACTGGGTGCCATAATCGACTCTCTGGCTGACACAAGCATTCTCCAAATGGGTCTCACAGAGATGGTTAACTGGTGCCAGAGCCATGGCCTAAAGCTAAATGCCATAAAATGCATAGTCATTCCCTTTGGGAAAAACAAAGTGCCCACAAATTACCACATAGGTGGTAATCCATTACGTACGGAAGAAGTAATTAGGGATTTGGGGACCCAAGTAGATAGTAATCTCTCCTTTGACAATCACATTGCCAAAGTGGTTTGAAAGACCTTCTATATAACCCACCTTATCATGAAAGGTTTCACATCTAGATCAAGAGAGGTCATTGTGCCCCTCTACTCATCAGGCTCATACTTGAATACAATGCCCCATTTGGGATGTACCTTACCCGGCACCTGCAGCAACTGTAATGACCCCAAAAGTACCTCAGCAAGTGGACTCAAACAGATGTCCTACGCATTTCGGCTAAAGAAACTCCAGCTCTACTCAGTTGCTTACTGCCTACTCAGATGCGATCTGTGCCTGACGTATAAGCCATGTCCAAACCAGAATTAATGGTCATGCTCAACCTCAGGCTGTTCAAATCCCTTAGAGCTACACACTCCAGGAACTTAAACCTCAGCACAGAAATAAATAGGACATGCTGCTGGAGAGAGATTCATATCCCAGAGGCTCCCCTCACTCTGGAACGAAATCTCAGTCCAAGTTAGGCAGAGATCCTCACTGACCCTCTTCAAGAGAAATCTTGACGAGTGGATGGGAGATGATACGTTTACCCCTGGGATCTCTTCTGTGTCCCTGCTAGACAGAGGCACAATAAACTAACCGTAAAAGGGCTATCTTGTGTGACCTACTATTCAAAGGCACAGTCTACTAATCTAAAAGGGTGGCGAAAGCCAAAAACACTCTGGCTAGGCTTATAAATGCCCTAGGGCTGATAGCCTAGTATCAACCTATGAACCTATGAACCTATGATAATGTTTGGAGTGCACATTGTTTATTGATGATACTGATTTCAGGTTTTTCATCTTCTTTGCTTTCCCACTTTCTATGAACAACTTAGGTATCTGTAGTACATATTTGATTATGACAGGGTTCCAATATATTATATATGTGTCTGCTGTCATATAACTGTGTGCACAAGGCAGGATTGGTGAATAGTGAGAGGTTCCTGGGTTAACACGTGCAACTGCCAGATATGTGTGGCCCACTGCTGTACCCAGACATGGCCTAAGTGTGTGAGCATGCCCAGTTTGGCCTTTCAGTGTTTTGTTGCCTGACATTTGTCTCATTTATTCAAGTGTGTGAGCATTCCCAGTGTGACCTTTCAGTATGTTATATTTTTACTGCAGGGCTCACCTTTGTGTCATAACTCGACAGGGATTATGCTGTGCCTGCAGGGTTTCCATGAGACACTTTGCATAGACTTATCAACATTTCTTCATACAGGCTGACCACTGAAATGCTGTCATGGTTTGCTGGTTCAGTACGGTGACTATAGTGCACAGTATCCTGGGTTTGAGGCCTGTCACTGCTTTATATTTTCATACTGGGCAGATCAGACTGCTTAAGGACCAGTAAAGCAGATATGAGCACGTTTACCTGCTTTTGCCCAACTTTGACCAAACTTGCCCAACATTGCTCAACATTAACCAACATTGCTGAACGTTGCCCAATATTGCTCAACGTTGCCCAAAGTTGTGCTAGTTAGTGTGTGAAATTTTGTTTACATACACTAAATAGTGATAAAAGCTGTTTAGCACTGCTTTATATTGCTTAAAACATGGCAATCATGCCTCAGGTGGTGCTGCAGGGCTGCCTATGTCGGATGCACATAGTACACTCCCTATACATGTTTGAAAACAAGTAATGTCAAGTTAGGCATCCCTTTTACTATATGTACAAGTCAGAGAGAGGTATCATTTCCAGGGTTCCTACTGAGCCAGTGTATGTGCTATGCGTTGCCTCTTTGCCAAGGCCAAAGCATACTGAGAACGCCTCCTTCTGCCTACTGGGGCAGGCTCAGGTTGTTCCTCCTCCGAGTCACGCTCTGCCTGTGATGGTCTTGGCAATGGTGGGGGGCTGTTTGGCCTGGGCCTATGCTGCTCCTGCTGCAGCTGTTTTTGTAGGATCATATTATGTAGCATAGCACATATCATGACAATTTGGGTACATGTAGTTGGTGAGTACTGCAAGGCTCCACCAGATGTGTCCAGGCACCGGAACCGTACTTGAGCAGCCCAAACACATGCTTGATTACATTTCATGTTTGTGCGTGTGCCTCATTATGGCGTTCCTGTTCAGGTGTGTGTGCATTTCTGATGGGTGTCATCAGCCCCGGCTCTAGTGCATATCCAGCATCTCCCACTAGGTGACCATGAGGGATGTCCCCATTGGCAAATGTCTGGTACAGCTGTGTCAGATGCCAGATATGGGAATCATGGTAGCTTCTAGGGCAGCCAGCACACACATTCAGTATTATGCCCTGGGCATCACACATGACCTGGCAGTTGATGGAGGGGAAGCCTTTGCGGTTAATGTAGGCCCTACCCCGCTCACCGGCTGGTGCTTTGATGCGTATGTGCGTGCAGTCTATTGCACCCACTACCTCAGGGTATTCCGCTATTTGCTGGAAAAGATGCATATTGCTGGCCAATACCTCACGGGAATTGGGGAAATATACATGATCACCAACATGTGCTGACATGGCATTCAGGAAATGGTGCAGTACCCTGAATGCTGATGCCTGTGATATCCCCATCATATCACCAGTTGGTCTCTGGAAGGTACTTGTTGCTAGTATTCTTAGGCCAACACATACCTTGGTTTCCATTGGGATGGGTTCCCCTCTGTTGGTTCTGTGTGTGAGGCGTGGTCTGCACAGCTCAACAATTTGCTGCATGAGGTCTCTGTCCACTCTATAGCGCTCCACTATCTCTAGCTCATGTAGCCCCTGGTAGGTTACACTGGGCCTGTACACTCTTCTCCGTCTCCTCACTGGGGGCTGCTCAGCAGCAGTCGGATTGTCACCACCCTCAGCATGTTGCATATGTCGCCTTATAACAGCAATGGTAGCCCCTAACATTTCTTTGTCTCAGTAAAGCTTTTTAAGTTTTCACTTCTCTTAGTTTACTGCAGTGTTGCAGTGTCTCTTAGGAAAACATGGTGGAAAGTTGTTTGCAGAGTTTTAAGTGCTGGGCTGGGCTGGGCTAGTGTACTGCCTGTGTAATTGCCTGATTCTGATTGTTTTCACCTGCTAGCTCTGCTAGTTCTCCCTGGATAACTTCCTACTATTTGTTGTGCTTCCTTTTCCCTTTCTGTTTCCTCAGGGGGGCAGCACCATGCACACAGGTGCAAAGACATGCACACCAGCTCACACGCGCGCACACATGCTTACACGGCCTAACACCTGCTGATTCCTACTTAAACACACACACACAGGTGCAAACGTGCTTACACAACTTTAAACAACCTTACACATACTTACTCCGGCTTAAACGCGCGCACATGGGCACATACGCATGCACACAGTCTTACTCGGATGTACAGGTGCGCACCCTCATGCAAACACATTGCAGGCATTTCAACAAGAAGCTTTAGTGTTATCCATGGCATACACCTTCTATTTCTTGCCTTTAGCTAGGATACCTGTTGACACACCTCTTCCAGTGATGAATAACTGACAGCAAACACATGTCACTCTGCTCCAATGAGCTTACATTCTTTCATACATACCACCTCATGATGTCATCTATCTTCTACTCTGTTACTCCCCTTATCTTACTCATACACTCCACTGACTGCACTCATTTGCTATGTAAACTTGGGATTCACTATACTTACCCTCATTTGCATGGATTGCCTAGTAATGCTTGGTTACATCTCTTAGACTGACCTTCCCCCCTTAGCAACCTTTACTCGGTTGCCATGTTGTCTTCAGCCTGCCATTCACTTGCATTGAAACTTATGATTTGCTATAAAATCCCTATTTGTGGCTTTTAATTTCTGGTTTTCTGTTTTTTAGAGAGCAGCACATTTGCGCGGCACTGCGCTATGCTTAAACTTCTGAGATCGAGGTAAAAAAAAATTATTTTTTTTAAATTTTGCATCGGGGAACATTGCCAATGGTCGTATATTTGGCCATTAGCATGCTTCCTCAACTGGATGCAGCCTTTATTTGGAGCTGTCATGGTTCCGTTTTGCTATTTGCAGAACGGTACTCAGTTGTCAACGGAGTACATTTCTGCAAATAACACTACTCTTACTCGGACAGGTTCGGGTTTCCTGGATCGCAAATTTACCTCATTTGCATGGCTTTCACCATCAAATTAGGTAATTTGCATAACCTAGCCCTGTCTGAGTAAGAGTCGTTTTAGGAGCTCTGTTGCATGCCCCTGCCGGATGTTCCTGCATCGCTCAGCGGACATGTTAGCTGCATGGAGTCTTACTCTACTCTTAGACTCCATCCAAGCCTTCGTGAATCCGGCCCTGTATCTTTCAGACCTTAATTTTTCATCTGAGGTGTTCTACAGTCTATATGCTGATGACCTGAAATTGAGTAAACTGATTACAAGTGTTACAGATAAGGCACGTCTGCAAAATAATTTGACTAAATTGACCATTTGGGCACAGGAGAATAATATGTTGATAAATACATCAAAAACTAAGCTTATGAGATTTGGGAGACATAAACTAAAAAGTGAATATTTAATATGGCACACAATGATTGAAACTGTAGACTCATTTAAGGACCTGGGTATATGGGTGGATTCAGCTATGAGTTTTTCTAATCATATCAACCAATTGGCTAATGATAGTTATAGAATTATAGGTTGTATAAAATGATTTATAAAGTCTAAGAAATCAAACATAATGAATTCATTGTTTGTCAGTTACATTAGACCCAAACATGAGTATGGAATAACAATATGGAAACCCTATAGGAAAACAAGCATGAATAAACTGGAAAGAGTACAGCGGAATATACCAAGGGCATCCTTCTTCTTCTTCTTTCGGTTTTTCCTGGTTAGGGGTCACCACAGTGGATCATATGTCCACTCATGATTGACAGTAGGGTTTTTACAGTGTCGAGTTGCCAGCCCATTGCCCAACCTTCCACAGAAGGCACACACATGCACACACTCACACCTTGGGCCAATTTAGAGTGTCCAATCCACCTACTGCATGTCTTTGGGATGTAGGAGGAAACCAGAGCACCTGGAGGAAACCCACGTGACCACAGGGAGGACATGCAGACTCCACAAAGAAGGCACCCCAGCCAAGAATTGAATCGGTGAACCTCTTGCTGTGAGGTGGCAATGCTAACTGCTGCACCACCGTGGCTGCCCTTACCAAGGGCATCCATGGATGTGAAAATCTAAGTTATTATGAAAGACTAAAATATCTGAACTTGTACAGTGTCTCTTATAGATATTTAAGAGGAGATCTTATAAAGGTATATAGGGCATTTAGGGACAACTACCTCTGGGAATATTTGGGGTCATCAAAAAGTACTAGAGAATCATCAGATAACCTGTGTAGAAGATTCTATAGGAATGAGAAGTGTACTAATTGGTTCTCTGACAGAGTAGCTGATGCTTGGAACAGACTACCAAATTACATTAAAACAAGTACTAGTTTAGATATTTTTAAGAACAGTCTGGACATTTATTATGGGAACAAGTATTTTGGTATATTGGCAAGCTAGAAGGCCATTAATGCCCATGCTTGAAACATCTGTATGTATGTATGTATGTATGTATGTATGTATGCATGTATGTATGTATGTATTGTCATCCCCTTGCACAAATATGGTGCCACTACTGACCTTAGAAACTATCACCACATTAGCTTGACAAGTCTGACCTGTAAAACCATCGAGAGTATTATTATGGATCTCACAAACAAGGACAGAGGCAATCTCAAAGCACTCGGTCCTACTCAGTTTGGATTCATCAAGGCAGATCTTGCTTGCTGAACCCGGTTGACTTCTTTGAGATTGTCACCAAGGCCCTGGAAGAGGGAAAGTATGTACATACAGCTTACCTTGACTTGGCCAAGGCCTTTGACACACTCTCCCACTCAGGCATCATCAAAAAGCTAACACAACTTGGTGTAAATCCCCATCTCATCAGGTGGGTAGCCAACTGGCTCACTGACAGAACTCTCAAGGTCAAAATTGGTGCCTCCACCATGATAGCAGACCTGTTACTAGTGAAGTTCCCCAGGGATCTGTCTTGGGACTCCTACTGTTTAGCATTTACTTCTCAGAAGTCCAGGCAAAGACAAAAGGCCTGTGGCTGACCAGGTTTATGGATGATTGTAAGTTGGCTGCTGTCATTGACTCCCCAAATAATGTTAACATACTGCAAGAGGGCCTCACAGCAACTAATGACTGGTGCCAAAGTCATGGCCTCAAGTTAAATGCAAAAAAAATGTATCATCATACTATTCAGCAAAAACATGGCCCCTACTGATTACCACATTAACAGCAACCCCCTAAGCATACAACCTATGGTGAGAGACCTGGGTACTCAGGTTGACAACAATGTTACATTTGACCATCATGTAGCAGCAGTGGTCAGAAAAGCTTTTTACTTGGTTGATATCATAAGTAAATGGATTGCTTCCAGAAAAGAGGAGGTTATTACTTCCCAATACTCCTCTCTCATTAGACCAGTAATTGAGTATAACACCCCATTTGGTGTGTACCTCTCCAAACAAAGATCTGCACCAACTGGAAAGGCACAGAAATACCTCACAAAGAGAATCCATGGTCTCAAACACCTGTCCTACGTGGACAAGCTGAAATCACTGTCACTCTACACAGTATCATATAAATTGCTCAGAGGTGATCTGTGTCTCACCTACAAGGTAATCTCAGACCCTGCCCTACTAGAGATGCTCTATATCCATAGGTCTAACTCCTCACACATTATGTGCTCAAAAGGCCTGAATCTAATATGCAACATTAACAAAACCTGCTGGAGAGACAGGTTTGTCTCCCAGAGGCTGCCCGACTCTGGAATAGACTTCCCATACATATCAAACAGAGTACCTCAGTGACCCTCTTTAAGCACAACCTTGATGAGTAGATGGGAAGCCACAAATTTGTCCCAAGGTATTCCACCTGTGTCCCTCACTGACAGGGGTGACAGGTGCTGATTGATGTTTGTTTTTGGGGATAAACTCTTGGCTAGGCTTGTAAGGGCCCCAGGGCCATTAGCCTAGTAACCTCCTATGATCTTATGAACTTTAGTTCTGCTACACACTGATCAGGTCATCCTTTCAAAGGTGGTCTATCTCACCATTAAAAGTAGACTATTCCTGTGCTTCTTGTAGCTGATATTTTGCACTCTAGATTGTGTAACTAGACAGGTAGGTGATTCAAATCCAGCATTTCAGAAATACTATGAGTGTGTGCGTCTGTAGCATCAGGTACAATTTCTTCATAAAAAGATCCATTTAGTACACTTCCACTTATAGGACCCATTTACACTGACAGAGGGCTCCTGCATTAATTTCTTACAATTTTATCACAAACATGTTCTCTACAACACAGTGATGAGGTCATTCTTTCAAATCTGCATTGTCTTACTGTTGTAATCAGACTTCTCCTTTAGCACTTGCAATTCACACTGTATAATACAGATTATGGTTTAAATCTAATACTGTGAAACTGGTATAAGTGTGTGTCTACTGGAAGGTCATTAAAGCTTCAAAAACATATCTGATGTACAATAGGGGTATCCTAAGTGAAAGACCAGTACTGAAAGACTTTTTAGTAGAATCTAGAGCAGAAGCTTCTGTTAGTAGAGCATATAAAATATTACATGATAATTATAAGAATCAATCAGTGGAGGTTAGAAAGGCTTGGAAAGAGAGACTGGATAAGCAATTCACAAAGAAACAATGGGGGGATATATGTATGTTTCCCAAATATGCAACAAAGTCTAGAAGATTTAGGATCTTTGCTTGGAAGTGTTTACGTAAGTATTTTTATACCCCAAGTAGACGACAAAGAATTTTTCCTCAGGTAGACAGCAAATGTTGGAGGTGTGATGTGGAACATATTTTCTGAGAGTGTAAAGAGTTGGCAGACTTTAAACATTCCCTGCAGACTACTCTGTCAAACATACTGGATGAGCAAATTGGTGTAACTAAAGCAATGATTTTTGAACTATGATACACAATTGGAATTGCCTAGACATAGTAAGGCCTTGCTGAGTCTAATTATGTTGGCTGCCAAAAAAGCAATTACTAGAATATGGAAAATTTTCTTCAGATAGACAGCAAATGTTAGAGGTGTGATGTGGAACATATTTTCTGAGAGTGTAAAGAGTTGGCAGACTTTAAACATTCCCTGCAGACTACTCTGTCAGACATACTGGGTAAGCAAATTGGTGTAACTAAAGAAATATTTTTTTTTGAACTATGATACAGAATTGGAATTGCCTAAACATAGTAAGGCCTTGCTGAGTCTAATTATGTTAGCTGCCAAAAAAGCAATTACTAGAATATGGAAATCAGTCTAAACCAACTATATTAGAAGAAGTGAATATAGTAACAGAGACGAAACAACTGGAATTGGGATCTTTAGAGAGGGGTAGGAGCAAATTACATAGAAAAATGGGAATTGTGGAAACACTGCATACAGGAGAGGAATGAGGTTTAAAAGAAATCATGATTTGAATGAGCTATGTAATGTTTGACTGACAATGACCGGATAGATTATAAGTGATGTATAACATATGGAACTAAAATTATGTCAATATGTTTGTGATGTATACTGTTTCCAAGTAAAATTATGTCAGCATATGGTTTGTTTTCATTTATAGAAATGTATGATTGCCTATGTCATAAGTGACAATTTAATAAAGATGTTGCTTGTTTAAAAAACAAAAAAGGAATTTCCGTAAGAAAAATAAACAACATATCCAATGTGTACATTTCCACTCAGGTTGTACTTTTGCAGTGCAAAAGTACTCAGAGATCAGTTTCTTCCCATTAACATATACAATTGTGTTACGCACTGATGAGGGCTTCCTTTCAAATGTGCTATATTTCACATTTACAATAAGACTTCTCCTGTGGCACTTGCGACTGATACTGTGTTCTCTAGATTGTGTAAGAATATAGGTAGGTAGTTTGAATCCAGCAGTGACGGACTACTCTGAATGTGTGTGTGTCTCTCTCTCTCTCAAGCAAGGTTTGAATGACTTCACCCACATATATGATGTGTACCTTTACAGAGGTAGTATTGTGTACCTTTACAGAGGTAGTAGGCAGTCCTACCACTTTTAGTCCCTTTAAGCACACACATCACTCTTTCAAACCAGTGGTGGTGTCAGTCTTTCAAACGTGCACTCTCACCATTGTAAATAAACATCTCACATGGCACTTATGTTTCATACAATGTCTTCTGGTTTGAGATCTTACTTAGGCAGCTGGTTCAAACCCAGACATTACTGAATAGACTTAGTTGTGTCAGAGTGTGTGTTTGTGTGTGTGTGTGCGTGTGTGTGTTTGTGTGTGTGTGTGTGTGTGTGTGTGTGTGTGTGTGTGTGTGTGTGCGTGTGTTTACATGTAGGTAAGAATAGTCAGAGGGGGTTCCTTCACTAATTTTTGTTCATTTTAGTTCAGACAACTGCTTTGTTAAACACCGATGAGCCCATTTGTTAAAATGTGATTTATCTCAACCTTGTACTAAGCCTTATCCTGTGGCATCAGAAAATTATGCAGTGTTCATATGTAAGTACTAAGTTAGCTGCTCTTGTGGACCATTTTAAGCCTAGCCAGTTTTCCTTAGTGAGAATCAAATCCTGCACCTATTGTCTTTGAGGTAGACACTTAACCATTACAGCAACCCCCAATCCCCTCTATAGCTTGTGGGCTCAGTAAGCCATGCATTTGAATCTGGAATTATCTACGTATTGTGCATTATTGTACTTCTACGGTCACATGAATGACTGCATTATGCAACATGTATGGTTTGATACACTTACTGTCATGCAATATTTTGTGACAAAGAGACAGATCACACAACACTTTCAATCAATTGACCTCATACAACATATATGCAGCAATGAGATGATGTAAAGCCTTCAAATACACCCTATTTCACATTTGTAACAAGACTTCTCCTGTAGGAAGTACATTTAAGACAGTATCCTGTAGCCTGTGTACTTTGATACATAGGTGTTTGAAACCTACAATGACTGAACAGTATGAGTGCATGTTAGTATACTATTATTTATGAATTACATCCAGCACAGTTTTAATGTGTGCAACTTCAGTTGAAGAGGGCTCCTCCATTATTTTTAGCTCAAACAACTGGTTTGCACCTCAGTGATGTCACAAATTCAAGTATGTTTTGTCTCACAGTTGTATTAAGATTTCACTTGTGGTGCATACAGTTAAAACACAGTTTTGTAGCTTGTTGATTTACATAGGCAGATGTCCAAGTCTAGCAAATGACAGCATAATGTGAGTGCACTGACAAGACACAGTGACACATGCAACATTGCATCCATGTATTTATATCCTTTCAACACATTGGGGATTTTCATGCCAGAAAATAAGTGCTCTGTGATCCTTGCAGTGAGAGTTCTTCTGTGGTGCATACAGTTAATGCTGGCTTGTATAACATGTGTACTCAGATAGCCAGTGGTTTAAATCTGGGAATGTACATGCACAAAACAATATGAACAGACAAGAATGCTTAGTCAACAAACAGTAGTGTTGTTAAATCACACTTATGTGAACAGAAACATTGCTAAATTCTTTTGGTCCCTCAAAGTAATTTGTGTTGGATAAATGAACATCAAAAGCCTTTCTTAATTCACACCTTGATGTGTGATCTTTGTGACCCATTCCATTATTAGTTCCCATGCCATAGTAGACACAGCTCTGTAGAGTGTGGAGCATAATTGATAGGGGGTTTGAATCTGGTAAGGTCTGCCTGTCAGACAAGGGCATTTTTTTTTTAGGTCTCTCCGTGTTAGGGGAGCCATAACCATTACAATAGGACACCAATGTAATCTCTTCAAGTGTGTTCTTAATGACACATCAGATATGTTTCATTTGGCAGCATCAATGGTTGATACACCTCTCTCTGTGATCCAACCTTGGCATGTATTTGAGTCTGGCAAAGTATAACTGCATAGTATGTCAGTGAATGCTCATAGTTATTATTTACTTTCCAAAAATTAATGATCTGCTTTGTATGCCTTCAAGCAAACATTTATGTATACATTTTATTTTTTTATCATGATATAAAGCTTTAAAGGAAATGAGGGCTTATCAATCATTTCTTAATAAGTGACATGGTGTAAAATCATCACAAAGTATGAGCTGGCCTGTGTTATGTTACTTTATTGTGTTTTTGTGTTGTTTTGTTGATGTTATTGTAGCCTTTAATGTGCTTCCTCATGAGCATGCCCAGTATAATGATATATTAGATGTGTGTGGTTTAGCACATTAAGTAATCAATCTACTGAAATAGCTCTTATCATATGCTCTTCTTTGTCAAAAAGAAATAGAATTAGCCTCAGGAAGTTTGGCTTTGCCTGAGTCCTTACAATGTACTTATTGACTTACATGTAGAAGATGTCATTTGTCACGGGCCAGTGTACAGCTGGTGTATGGGATATGTATATTGTCAACAGGTCACTTAGTAATACAGGTTAATGTTTCACCTGGGTGTGATGTATGTTACTGTAGTGTCATACAGGTATTACAAATGTGTTAAATAAGGCTCACTTCAGTTCTACATATCAGTTACAACATCATGATATACTGCATTCACATGTGTACGTTCACTTTGTCACACTTTTGTATGTCAACATGTATGGTGTGGCATTTGAGCACAAGGGACCTGTCATATCATTGATTACAGTGTCACAAATGCATCATGCTCAGATAATTGTAGCCTGACATTTGATACATTTCCCTAGTAGGTGATGTAATATCACCATAATGCTGATGTGTAATTTTGCTTTGTGTAAATCTTGCCTGGGATACCTATCCATTTGTGTTATACACATAATACATCCTATGCATACAGATATACATAATGGCATTCGGACACACAACCAGTTTGTCAGAGGACTGACTACACATGAGTTGTACCTTTATTTATGTGCATATTTGCGTATGTCTCAGGACCATAAGCCTCATTTTGCATATACATATATAGCATCTGCTGTAGTTAGACAACTGTAAATATGTATATCAGATCATTTGTCTGTTAATACACTGGTCAATATGACACCTCTTTGTATGTGTCATGACCTTCTGCATTCCACTACATACATACAGGGCATGAATGAAGACTTACAAACTTTCTATCATTCACAACACACAGGTTGCTGTAACAAATGTTTTTTCATCAATTAATATTATTGGAACTACTGCACATGTGCCTGTGATTCTCCCCAGTATTTTCACATTGTCACAGATGTGTACATTGCCATAACAACAACAGTATTGTTTTGTTCATACATATAAGGCACTAAAACCAATTATTTAACCTGTATGTATGTTTTAACATCAATCATGTGGATGTGATTTATTAACTTTGATCACTCCCACAGTATACATTACAATGGCAGACTAGTTCCATACACCTGTAACATGGGTGTAGTTATGCATTCTCAATATAATTAAGCGAGTACCACAATTTAATGAGTATGTCTCAGAAAATGTATAGTGGAAAATATACAGATAGATTTTATAACTGTATAAACTGTTATGTAATTTATATTAATATAGAACAAATGCTTCGCTAATGCAACTTTAAATTTACAATAGCCTTTCTATGGTTAATAGTACTAGCAAAAAACAATAACACTTCCCTTTCAGAATTGCAAAGGACAACAGCTTCAGAGTTCATTTAATTGTTTTAAATGATAAGTGGGGACTAGAGCATTATGTTGGTTGCAACATATAACTTTTTGGATACACGTCTAATGTGCAGTAACTACAGTATATATACAATATCCCTTAATGTATCTACTTTCCTTGTGAACTGTTATCTAAATTCTGTATTTTACAGAAATTTTACATATATCACATCTACTCCCCTTTGTTACATTGTAGCCTTGTCTCTCTCACATTCTTTGGTAGCATTTCCTTTTTATGATTTACACATGTAACTAAGTGGACAGGTTATTTGTATAGATAAAAATACATTTAATTGCTGTTGTTTGTGCACTAATCTACTTTTATCTAACTACGCATTCCTCATTAAGCTTCACCTGCCTCTGCCAATCAAGTTGCATTTGCCTTGTATTGTGCTGTCCGCTCACACTCACTTACTGGGGTTGCATGTATATAAAATGTGTTGTCTATATTGTATGCTCAAACCCCTGTGCACTTGTTCATGGCTGCTAGCAGCAGGTGTTCTGGCAATGAACAGGTTCTGCTGAATAAGTAGGCTTGCTTAGTGCTTGCATAGTCAGTGAGCACTGCTGCTTGTCGCACTAAGAGAAACGGAGTGTGTAGGCTTAGCGTGAAGTGTACATGTATGTTGTGAATTCTACACACTTCAGACAATACAAGCAGCAGTAATGGTGTCACACAAGGATATACTACACTGTGGTACTGCTGCAATTGAGGGGCTAACACACATAGTAAATACTCATGGGGGAAACTGGAAGACATGGATACCAGGGACAGTGTGCTTACATAGTTTGTTTTATATATTTTTTTTACTATAATGGCACAGATTGCTCAAAATGTGAAAGCTGCACAGGTGGCTTTCTTACAATTAATATAATGCTCCTTCTTTAAAGGGCACTTATGATCTGATCTCTGTGGTACCTCACTGGTATACAAGGGGAGAGGCCTTGTTATATATTCTATCTGTTAATAAAAGGAATTTGTGGTTGCTCTTCCTTACCCTTCTAAGGTAAACTCTGTAGAAATATTTCATCACTCACACACCACTTTCCTTTATATTTTTTCTTCTTTTTCTTCATTGTGCAGCCTCTAGAATTACATACATGCCAGGAAAAGTGGGACTCTGCCACCAGCTTTATGCTTACAAGATATCATTAATACTGCAGTGGAGAGGGAGACAATAACCAGCCTTCTAAATGTTTCCATAGCGATCTTGTGGGCATATTTATTTAGTTTGCTAAATCAAACTCTCAGAAGTATATTATGACACTGGTGATTCATTGCCCCTATTTTCCGTTTTGCTTTGTTCAACACCATAATCATGCACTAGAGTTCACAGTATCCTGAGCCAAAGTGATTAGTTTTGTGGCAACACTAATAGTGCAACAAGGATCGGTGATTTTATATCTTTTGTTTTATTCCATAAAGAAATTATAGGGGACATAACTGCACAAAAGAGTAAAGGACTGCGTGTGCTATGGCTGTTGATGTCTAGCTAAACTAGAGTTGTCAAATATGTATCTGAATGAGAGCATATTTAAGTGTAGTATGTATTGCTGCAAAATGGTGAGAACTGATGAATAATAGTTTGTTGTTTTCTTGGTAAAGATTTTACCAGTTTTTATCCATTTTATATTAAGAAAAATTGTTTAAGAAGCCATTTATTCATATATTTAGATTAACTATGAATGAGTTTGTGTTTGGTGAAAAATTATTAAACTATTAGTTATGTTTAAATTTAGAGGTTACAAGGAAACATTGCTAAATAATTGGTTAATAGCATAAAGACATAGTACCAATACAAATACAAAAGTGGTTTGTTGGTGGGGAATGTTTGGGAACACTTGTAATTGGTCTTAATTGTTTGTGTGTCAATTATTCATTTATTAATTTATCACATTTGTAGGGCAGCCACAGTGGTGCAGCGGTTAGCATTGCTGCCTCACAGCAAGAGGTTATCTAGTTCGATCCTCAGCTGGGGTGCCTTCTGTGTGGAGTCTGCATGTCCTCCCTGTGGTCGCATGGGTTTTCTCTGGGTGCTCTGGTTTCCTCCCACATCCCAAAGACATGCTGTAAGTGGATTGGACACTTTAAATTGGCCCTAGGTGTGAGTGTGTACCTTCTGCGGAAGGTTGGGTGCCAGGCTGGCAACTCAACACTGTGAAACTCCACTGCCAATCATGAGCGGACAGGTGATCTGCTGTGGTGACCCCTAACCGGGAAAAGCCAAATGAAGAAGAATTTATCACATTTATATAAAACTGACTGCTTTGCTAATGCAAAGTATTCCTTGAAGCCATTAGTTGAGGTACCAGAAGCATTAAAATTTTCATCCTGCACTCTATCTGCTGTGGCTTTGTGTGGTCTTATTTCAACATCATAAAGACAGACAGACAGGCAGTCATTCATTATATAAACTGATCCTTACTAATAGTTTTATTATGAATAAAACTGACAATATTACAGATAGCCAGGAGTTACATTTAGCATTGTGTTTTACAGAAAGTGTTGTATCTGGCAGCATCAAACACATAATTTCCATACATACAAATTCAAATGCCTCATTTTTGTTGTGAAATGTTGACTTCCTCCAATGTTTCTGACCAGTTCTCATATCTCCCTTTCCCTTCTACTCATTTACCAGTCATGTAACAGGATATCAGGAAAAGTCTGCTTTGAAAATACTACTTCATTCTAAAATTTGTAATTTTTTAATGAAAAAATAGTGACTCACAGGCTGCATCATTGTATATGCATAGTATCTGAGTCCTGAGGTTTATTGCTTATTGCTTTTTTACAGAGGTCCATCGATGTATTAACCACAGGGAAACATTGTAATTTTTTAAAGGTCTAACAGTGATAGAGTTTCCTGGAGTTGACTACACACTTTTTAGATTCAGAAAACATGAATTTAGTGGTAGTTGAGACTTACCTTAGAGTCAGACTTAACTGCTGTTTAAAGGAGTGATAGCTGATGCTAAGCAGCTTGTAGGACATACTATTCAGACACATCAAACTTAAATTTGGACTTTAAGTTCTCCTACAGACTGGTTCATTTTTGGATCTATTCCCTTACCTGACCATGTATTCTTCATATTAACAGAACAGTGGTGAGCTCTGTGCATGTTGGTTTGGCATAACATATTACTTGAACACATAACAATGATAACCACAAGTTTGTCTGGTGATAGATTTTTTTCACATCTTTCTGTAAAACAATTATATCTTAGGAAGTTACAAGGTAGACAAGATATATTATGGACATCCTGACGTCTGGTTTCTATCTTATTTAAAATCTCAAAAGCAGACCTCTCAACTTCTTTGGCTAAGAATTCTGGACAAAGCCAAAAATGATGTGTTGGGGAGATGGGGGGGGGGGGGGGGATAAAGGGCCAATTTCAGCGACAGATTTTAAACATTGTTTTTTTCACATTTAGAATGTTGTTGGAATAACGTTTTGCATTTACATGAATTTTCTGAAGGACAAGTCTGAAATTCAATTATTTAGTGAATGCAATCCTCAATGATTTATCAGAAAAGCACTAATTTTATGAGGAGCAAACCAAAATAAGATGCAGAAATCAGGACATTCTGTGAAATTATGGACTGTTGAGAGGTATGCTCAAAAGAAATGTTCAGGACTAGAGAGAGTGCGACAGAGATAAGGAGAGATGGACAATCTGCCCCAGACATATTCTCACCTTCTTCCTTGTTTATGCTTTAAAATCATGTTCTGCAGCCCTTGTATAGCCTTAACTATTAGGAGTGATCTAACACTGGATATTAAGCAATCCTCAAGCCTGAATATTTTTAAGCATGGGTGGGTCAAAACAAATTTAATGGAAGTGTAATGCTGCCTGCATTTCACATTGGCATTACGTATGACTGCAGGATAAATACAACTTATGACCATTCAACCAAATAATAAAGTTTTGTCTGGTTATCAAATATTTTAATCAGAGATGAGATATGGCAGTCCAAATTTTTAGGGTCAATGCTGAAAGATTTCTCATAATTTTCTGAGTGTATTTTCATATCATGGTTTCTGCTTGATTAAGTATAGCCAGGCTCATAGGTTCATAGGTTCATAGGTTCATAGGTTGGTACTAGGCTATTGTCCCTAGGGCCTATACAAGCCTAGCCATAAAAATTCCCTGGCTAATTCTTCCCACACTATTTACTTCCCTGGACTCCTGTCTAGCAGGGCAATTGACATGATCCCCGGGGTGAATTTCCTTTCTCCCATCCAATTGTCAAGGTTCCTTTTGAAGAGGGCCAAAGAGGCACTCTGCTTGACATGTATGGGCAGTCTATTCCAGACTCTGGGGTGTCTCTGGGTCAGGAACCTATCCCTCCAGCATGGAATGGACCTGAAATGTCTGCCACAAGGCAACAGCTCAAACAGGTGATGTCCAGGGTGAGAAGGATCTTTCAAGTTGCTGGGTGCCCTGCTGAGACAGTGAGAGCTGAAGAGTTCCTCCAAAGAGGGCAGTGAGTAGCCAATGATTTTCTAGGCAGAGTTAATGATCTTTTGAAGGGCTTTTCTGTCTGCTGCTGAGCTATTGGCATACCACATGCAAATGCAGTATGTCACCTCACTTTTAATAAAACAGTGGTAAAAAGACACCAGTAGTTTCTCCTGCAGGTTATTTTTCCTGAAGATCCTTAGGAAATGGAGTCTCTGCTGTACCTTCTTGACTGCCTCCATGGTGTTTATGCACACCTAGAAACTTGATGTCAGGAACCTTTTCCACACAGCCTCCCTTGATGTATATTGCGTTGTGATCTATGTTGTGCCTCCGGTAATCTATTATGTGTTCTTTTGTTTTGGTAGAGTTCAGGGCAAGTTTGTTCTCAGTACACCATGTAGCCAGTCTTTGAACTTCATCTCTATATACTGTCTCGTCTACTCCTGAAATAAGTCCAACCACTGTGGTGTTATCCACAAACTTAAAGATGGTATTAGTAGAATGAGAGGGGACACAGTTGTGGGTGTAAAAAGTATACAGAAGGGGGCTCAGCACATAGCCTTGTGGGACAACCAATGTTTAGCCTGAGAGTTGAGGAGAGGTATGGGCCTAGTCTAACCATCTGAGGATGGTTAGTCAGAAAGTCTTTAATTCAATGGCAGGTAGGTTCTGAAATTCCTAGGCCAGTGAGGTTAATGAGGCGTTTATCTGGGTAACAGTGGTAAAAGTTGAACTAGTGTCTACAAAGAGCATCCTCACATAGCTCCCCTGCTGCTCAAGATGCTAAAGTACAGTGTGTAGGGCAGTGGAGATGCTATCTTCTATGCATCTATTTGCTCTGTAAGCATACTGATATGTATCTGAGATAAATGGGAGACTGTCCTTAATATGTCACAGAACCAGTTGTTCAAAGGACTTCATGATGACTGGAGTAAGTGCCACTGGACAGTAGTCATTGAGACTACTGATGACAGCTTTCTCTGGCAGTGGAATGATTGTAGTTTACTTCAGGCAAGATGGAATAGTAGACTTGGACAGTGACACAATGAAGATCTTTGTGAAGACCCCAGAGAGTTGGTCCATGCATTCTTTCAGCACCCATCCTGTCAATCTATCAAGACCGTCAGCCTTTTTTGGATTGACCACTTTGAGCACACATCTTACAGCATGCTCTTGTACTTTGAAGGTGTGGTTGTAGGAGGCTATTATAGATGATGTGAGACTTCTGTGGTATATCTACTGGTGCCTAGGTGTGACTGTCTCTGCTGTTTCCACCTCAAAATGGGAAGAAAAATAATTAAGTTCCTCTACCATCAAGGCATTTCCATCAACAACCATACAGTTATTGGTTTTATGATTGGTGATGTGCTGAATACCTTGCGATAGTCATTGTGGGTCCTTGTTGGTGAAGGGGTCCTCTATCTTCCTTTTATAGGCCACTTTAGCCTCTCTGATGGCTTTCATTAGGTTGCTCTAGCCACACTGTAAGGACTCTGTTGCCAAACCTGAAGGTTGTATTGTGGTGCTTGAGAAGAGACCTGACCTTTTTCATCATCCAGGGCTTCTTATTAGGGTACACACAAATGTGCTTGCTGACATTGACATTGTCAACACAAGTTTTTACATAGCAGAGTACTGTTGATAGTAATGTTGGTGTGTACACTTCCAAACCTGATCCTCGAAAATGCCCCACTTAGTTCTTTCAAAGCAATCCTGTAGCTGCAAGAGTGTACCTTTTGGACATATTTTAATAATCTTTGTAGTAATCAGGTCTTTTCTCCTAACAGGAGTGTATTCTGGAGTCAAGAGTATGGACAAATGGTCTGACTGGCTTAGATGAAGCAGCTGTTTTTCCCTTTAGCCGTCCTTGATATTTGAGTAGACGTTGTCCAGTGTATTTTCCTCCCTGCTTGCACATTTCATGTGTTGATGAAGTTCAGGGAAAACTAACTTTAAGTCTATCTGACTGAAATCACCAGCTATGATTTGAACAGCTTCAGGATGGATGGATATTTTGTTGCAAGTTAATGATGTCAAACAGATGACCTAGAGCTGTGCAAGCATTAGCATCTGGTGGAATGTAAAACA
Organism: Protopterus annectens; assembly: GCF_019279795.1. Taxonomy (NCBI): domain Eukaryota; kingdom Metazoa; phylum Chordata; order Ceratodontiformes; family Protopteridae; genus Protopterus; species Protopterus annectens. Next base: position 942,938,036 of record NC_056743.1, read on the forward strand.
TAAGTGCCTTACATCATGAAGTTGAAAACAAGCTTGCTGCCCTTTTCTTCATTCTTAGCAATCTTTATGCCACATTTTATACTCAGTTGTGCAATGCTGAATGTTGCTTTCAGTTATCCTTTTAAATGCATTATATTGCTTCCCCAACCATAAAGAGCAAAGGCAAATGTACCAACCCCCCATCAAATAAAATAAAATTAAATAAATCTGTTAATTCTACTGCATATTGAATACAGTCTGTGACTCATGTTTTTATTTATTTTTTTATTTATTTAACATTTGTTGACCGGGAAAGTCCGACTAGGTTCCACAGATCCTGGTTTCAGTGGAGGCCCGGGGAGAAATGCTCCAGATGCATGTCATTAGAATGTGGTAGGAAACCAGAGTACCCAGAGGAAACCCACACGAATGCAGGGAGAACATGCAAACTCCACACAGAAGGCACCCCAGCCAAGAATCGAATGAGAGAACCTCTTGCTGTGAGGTGACAGCATTAACCGCTGCACCACTGCGCCGCCCAAACATAAACATTCTAAACATTTTACTACACACAACATAGCTTTCTATTCAACATTGCAACCCAACATACAAAAATTGATTCTATAGCATGCTAGTATTAATACAGCCTGCAGATGGTAAGGGGATCTGTCTGCAACTGAATTTAATCATCTCAAGGCTGTATCACTTCAGTCTTGAACAGACACAATAGTGCTTATGAAACACTTATGTTGCTTTCTCAAATGATACTTGCAATGATTTAAAATAAAGTGAAATATTCCTCTTGGTTATGTGTGCAAGATCACATTCCCATTCCCCATCCATTCTCACACACCAGTGCTTCCTATTCAAAAGTATACTGCTGTGTGTTACTTTCTTGTGATCATTTTAACATGATGTGTATTGCTTCCCACAACCATAAAGTGCAATGTGAAATGTTTCATCTCCACTTGGTAAAATCGTTTCCATCCCTCATCTGTAGTAATTTTGTGAGACATAGAATATAATCCATAGACTATATTAATTCTATCATTCACAATACAACTATCAATTTAACAGTCCAATATACCACACACCATTTTAAGATATATATATATATATATATATATATAGAGAGAGAGAGAGAGCTATACAAACAGAGCCAAACATGTCAAACAGTGAAGGCCAAGTTGCTGTATGTTTGCTTTCCAGTGTGGAAGAATCAATAAAGCCTTAAGATGTTATGTACATCTTAAGGCTGTATTAATTCAGTCATGCAGAGATAGAGTAACACGTGAATTAATTCTATGATGTATACAACAGTTAATTTATTGTATATTTCTTCCTCATTAAAATGTCAAAATTATATTTGGATGAATGTAAAATAAAGTAAAATATTATGTCTTGCTCATAAATGGCTGTTACTTGGAATTAGGTGCTAGAAAACAGTACATGTCAAATGATGTCCATTGTCTGTTTCTTCAAAATTATAACTTTTAGCAAGTAAATTGCCATGGTTAAGTTAACATAGCCTCCACATGATGTATTTTATGACCCCAGTCTGACATCACAGAATAGTCCTTGTTAAAGAATCAAGACAATGTTACTTCTAAATAATGTACCTAATGATATCTCCAAATGTGTAACCAGAGAAAAAGCAACCAGTAAGATTGCTCCTGCAGCATGGAACATGGTGCATAAATCCATTAGATTCAAACATAATTTTCTTAGCTATAATACTAATTAAATGAAGATGGGAAATATCTAAGTAGCTTCAGCTTCTATAGGTTTAGTGACAATATCTAAATTAACCAGTCATTAATTTAATCAAACATTTCTTGAAACTGTCTTTAAGCTATCTAGAAACTGTGCTGAATGTCTTAGTTAGACTGCAAACAAGTGTACAACTCACAGAGAATACTGTCACATTCAGGCATCATAGATAAACTCTCCCAGTTGAATATCAGCCCTTATGTTGTCAGGTGGTCTGCTAACTGGCTCACTGACATATCACACTCAATTAAAGTTGGGGACTTTACCTCCACCAGCAGACCTATCATCAGTGGAGTTCCACAAGGGTCAGTGCTGAGTCCCCTATTGTTTGGAATATACTTCTCAGAAGTTCAGGCCAAAACAGAGGGCTGTGGCTGACTAAGTTTGCTGATGATGGCAAATTAGGCTCAATCATTGAATCCCTAAATGATGTCAATATACTACAAGAGGGATTTACACAAACCAGTGACTGGTGCCAAAGCCATGAACTCAAATTCATTGTTAAAAAATGCATTATCATCCTCTTCAGTAAAAACGATATCCCTGCAGACTATCATATAAATAATAGTACCCTAAGTAACAACTCAGTAGTGAGAGACTTGGGAATGCAAGTTGACTGCAGCCTAAATTTTGAACACCATGTGTCTACTGTGTTAAGGAAGGCATTCTACATTGCACACCTCATTAGCAAAGGCATTGCCTCAAGAGCAAAAGTGGTCATAACAGCCCTGTAATCGACCCTTATTAGGCTAATAATTGAGTACAATGCTCTCTTTGGTATATACCTTAGCACGTACCTGCAGCAACTTGAGAGACCTCGGAGATTTCTAACCAAGAAAATTCTCCAGTTCTCCAGCACATGTCATACACTGACAGACTGACGTCACTGTCACTGTACTCAGTAGTGTACAGACTACTTAGAGGAGACTTGTGCCAGGCCTGCACAGCAATCTCAGATCCAAACCTAATGCAAATGCTGCACATCTGCAAGGAAAATGGGAGAAGGGTCACCCACTCCAGGGACCATAACCTGGCCTGTGACATAAATAGGACTTGCTGGAGAGACAGATATATCTCTCAGAGGTTGCCATTCCTCAGGAATAAGCTACAAATTCACATCAAACAAAGCCCTCTATGACCCTGTTTAAGTATTGCCTGAATGACTGGATGGGAAACCTAAGTTCACTCCAGCATTATGTAATATTTCTTCAAAATGTCTTTAAACTGTTTGGAAACTATACAAATTGTGTTATGTCCACATGCACATATTTAAAATGAATGTAAAGGTGCCTCATTGCCATTTTATTCACGTCTGTATACTCTTTTCTAATCCATGTTTGCTACTGTGTAGAACGTTTGCATTGGCAAACCCTTTACATGTATATTAGCATACTACCTAACCTTTGTGTAAAGGTAGAAATAGATGCCAGTATTCTCTATGAGTTGTATACTTGTGTGTGGTATAGTGATATGCACATGATTTAATTTTGTAATTTTTACACTTGTAAGGCATATTAATATGTACACTACCGAATATGAGGATCACTGTTAACTCATTAAAGCCAGTTGATGCTTCCAGGTGTTTTTGCAGTTACATCTTACTGATGCCTGTAGGTGTCAAATATTGCTTGTTCATATTTGCATTAATAATTCCAAAACCATGGTACATAAAAAGTATTAAAATATTTTATCTTAAAGCTTACACAATGGCAAACACAACTTTATTGATATTTGACCTCTATTTTTTGCAGGTAAAGAGATATTAATTGTTGTTTATATAATATTTATTTATATTGTCATAATTTTCATGTTTTTCCTAAATATCTCAACAACCACGTAACACAGACAGAACTGCTTAGCTTAATATGAAAGCTCTCAACTGGATGAACAAAATGCTGCTGACCGTATGTGTGTAACTTGAGTGGTTGCTGAGAAACTGTAAGTTGTTTACAAAATATTACAAACTTAATAGTTATTCCCCAGGATTCTCTGTAGCTTGCATGGCATGCAAGATCGGTGCAGGACCTCCAGCAGGCAATATGTCTGCCGTGCGATCCAGGAACAGCCTGCACGGGTGTGCACGAGCGCTCCTGCACTAATCCTGAATGGACTAAGCCCCTGTATGCAAATCACCCCATTTGCAGGAGCAATCTATGCAAATGAGGTGATTTAGCAATCCAGAAAGCTTGCAACCGGCCGTGCAGGACTAGTGCAGTCTGCAGAAATGTACTCGGTTAGTAACCGAGTACATATCTGCAAAATCCAAAACGGAGCTGTGACAGCTTCAAATAAAGGCTGCATATCATGTAGTAAGCATGCCAATGGTGAAGTATAAGGCCATTGACATTGCAAACAGTGAAAAAAATAAAATAATCAACTTTTTTTTTTTAGCCGATCTCAGCTGTTTAAACATAGGGCAGCGTCGCGCAAACTGGATCGGGGGAAAATAACAAAATAAACCTAAATTAAGCATTCTAACTAAAATCAGTATTCTGCTATGCAAGTCAATGGCAGGCAGAAGACAACATAGCCAGTGAGTAGTGGTTGCTAAGGGGGGAGGTTCAGTGTGAGACATGTAGCTATGCATTAGCAGGCAATCCTATGCAAATGAGGGGAAGGATAGTGAATCCCAGTTTTCCCCAGCATGTGAGTCAGGTTCCAACAGTGTAAGAGTAGGAATAGCTTGGTGCAAGCCTAGGAGTTAGGTGACATCATGTGGGGGTGTGTCAGGCATACTGTAAGTAGATTGGAGCCCTGTGGCTCGGGTTTGCTCCTAGCTTAGCACAGTTAAGCTAGGGGGTGTGTCTAAACCTGCCTAGTGCACCGGGTTTTAAAGGCAGAAAAAAAAGTAAACCAGGAAATAGCAGCAGTGTGCACATTTGTGCACTCTGTTTGTGTGGCGTGCCCCCAGGCTTAAACAGGAAGGCAATGGGAAGGGAAAACAGCAGTAGGAAGGTAACCAAGGAGAACTAGCATAGCTAGCAGGTGAAATGTATCAGAATCAGCCAATTACACAGGCAGCAGACCAGCCCATCCCAGAACACTACTATAAACTATGCAAACACCTTCCCCTCTGGTTTTTCCCACACTCTACACCACCGTTGTGAACAAGCTGGGAACTTTTACCACTCACAACAGCAAAATGACAGGGGCTGCAATAGCTATCATACAACAACTTGTGGAAGAGGCTGAAGGTGGTGAGGATGTGAATGCTGTCGACCAACCCATAGTGAAGAGACGGAGAAGAGTGTATAGACCCAAGGTAACCTACCAGGGGTTACATGAGCTGGAGATAGTGGATCACTATAGGGTGGACAGGGACCTCCTACAGCAAATTGTTGAGCTGTGCTGGCCATGCCTGACACACAAAACTAACAGAGGGGAACCCATCCCAGTGGATACAAAGATATGTGTAGGCCTAAGAATACTAGCTACAGGTACCTTCCAAATGCCAACTGGGGATATAATGGGAATCTCACAGGCATCAGCATCCAGGGTACTCCACCAGTTCCTGGATGCCATGTCAGCACATGCCAATGAGCACATATATTTCCCCAACACCCGTGAGGCATTGGCCAGCAATATGCAACTGTTCCACCAAATAGCAGAATACCCTTAGGTAGTGGGTGCTATAGACTGCACGCACATATGCATCAAAGCACCACCCAGTGAGCAGGGTAGGATCTACATCAACCGCAAGGGCTTCCCCTCCAACAACTGTCAGGTTGTGTGCGATGCCCAGGGCATAATAATGAATGTGTGTGCTGGCTGCCCTGGACGCTATCACGATTCCCACATCTGGCATCTGACGCAGCTGTACCAGAGATTTGCTAATGGGGACATCCCTGACGGTCACCTAGTGGGGGATGCTGGATATGCACTGGAGCCGTGGCTGATGACACCCATCAGAAATGCACACACACTAGAACAAGAACTCCATAATGAGGCACATGCACAGACAAGTATTATAGTAGAGCGTGTGTTTGGGATGCTCAAGTCATGGTTCTGGTGTCTGGACACATCCGGTGGAGCCTTGCAGTACTCACCAGCTACATGTACCCAAATTGTCCTTGTATGTGCCATGCTACACAATATGATCCTGTGGAAACAGCTGCAGAAGGAACATCACGGGACAGGGCCACACAGCCCCCCTCCATTGCCAAGGCCTGCACAGGTACAGAGTGACTCAGAGGAGGAACAACCTGAGCCTGCCCCAGTAGGCAGAAGGAGGTGTGCCCAGTATGCCCTGGCTTTGGCAAAGAGGCAATGCGTAGCATATACACTGACACAGGAGGGACCTAGGGAATGACAACTCTCTCTGACTCTCACATACAGTAAAAGGGATGCCAAACATTACACTACCTGTGCTCAAACATTTGTAGGGTGTGTACTATGTGCATCCAACATAGGCAACTTGCAGCACCACCCTCAATACTGGGACACCCACAAGGTAAGTGACTCACACATGCCAGTCAGGGGGGGTTTACATACCCAACAACAGTCACAGCCAGCAGGACAGGTGTAGACAAACATAAACAAAGGCTGTGCTATGGCCTCTGAATGATGCCTATTGGTAACCCTCCCCCAGGCCTACACAGACAGATGATAGAAGGTCAGGCAGTGGGTTGTCAGTTCTGAAGGGTAGGAAGTCTGAAACTAATCATCATCATCATCATCTTTCGGCTGTTCCCATTAGGGGTCGCCACAGTGAATCATCTGTTTCCATTTCTTCCTGTCCTCTGCATCTTGCTCTACCAACCACCTGCATGTCCTCTCTCACCACATTCATAAACCTTATCTTAGGCCTTCCTCTTTTCCTCTTACCTGGTAGCTTCATCCTTAGTATCTTTTTCCCAATATTTCAGGCCTGAAATTGTCCATTAAAATGACGAAACAAGTCATAGGCATTCAGAATTGCCATTGTGCTGAAACACCTGATGTTTATAAGGTTAATTTGCATATATCCCATGTGCTTCTGATACAAGAGGTTTGGGAGGTCACTCACTGGAAGTTCTAGCTTTGCTGGAGTTTTCATTTTTGTTTTTACACACAGTGGACAGGAATACAGACATATATGTAAGGACAACACACTATAATAAGCCAAAGGTAAACATACATAGATGTGTGGAAGAGGGTGACTGTGACAAGAAGCCATCCAGGGCTCTCCCATCCAGCACACAGCCAAAGGGCCACAACTACATGATGTTCAGATGTCACTCACTGTAGATACTAGCCACCGGTATCTGTCAGCAGTACAGACTATGTGGTGCACGTGCTAGTTGTACAACCTGACTGTAAAAGGAAGGTATCATCTAGCATCTGTATACAAGTACCTGTGAAATATGATCCTGTGTGTGCCTGCATGTGGTGAATGAATGGTTTATGGCCCATGCACACACACTGCCCTCCCCATGGCCCTACTATGACAAGCCTGCTGAGGTCATCCACTGTGAAATACACCTTTGGGAAAGTTGTAGCCCAGTAATCTCCATGGCATGTCTCATAACTGTGTACTGCTGTAGTGTAATAAACTAGTTAGGTAGGAATTCTAATCTCAGAGTTGGAAAGTGTGTGTGTTTGTGCGTGTGTCTGTTCTGTCTCTGTCTGTGTAGAGAGCAATGCTTTTTAGGGTAGCCACACTCCCTACAATTGAAATGCACTACTTTGGTAAGGCTGCTGATGTCATTAACCTACAAATACACCTCTGGGAAGGTTGTTGCTCAGTAATCTCCATAGCACGTCCTGTAACTGTGTACTGCTGTAGTATGATAAATTAGTTAGGTAGGTGTCCTAATCCCAGAGTTGTCAAGTGTATGTGTGTGTGTCTGTCTGACTCTGTCTGTGTAGAGAGCAATGCTTTTTAGGGTAGTCACTCTCACTACAATTCAAATGCTCAACTTTGGCAAGGCATCTGATGTCATTCACCTAGAAATACACCTCTATGAATGTTGTAGCCACTGGTATCTGTCAGCAGTACAGACTATGTGGTGCACGTGCTAGTTGTACAACCTGACTGTACAAGGAAGGTGTCCTATAACTGCGTACTTCTCTAGTGTGATACATTAGTTAGGTAGGTGTTCTAATCCCAGACTTGGCAAGTGTATGTCTGTCTGTCTGTGTAGAGAGCAATGCTTTTTAGGGTAGTCACACTCCCTACAATTCAAATGCTCAACTTTGGCAAGGCTGCTGATGTCATCCACCTAGAAATACACCTCTGGGAAGGTTGTAGCCCATAGAGAAAGAACAGGCTAGCAAGTACGGTTGGTGTACGGATAAACCAAATATGCACAAGAGAAAAGAAATCCAGCACCCCAAGCAGTAGTAGCTTAAAGTTCTTTTATTAAACCAGACCGGTTTCAGCAATCAGCTTTCTTCAGTGGTTTGATAACTACACAACCATAGGCCATATTTATTAATATTTTTGAGCTAGGCAGTATGACATAATTTCCTGTATTCATGAAAAGATCACCAAAACATAATATATATGAATAAACCTAAAAGGTACAAAGATCGATTAGTATATAGAAAGTATAATAAGAATATTAATACAAAAATGTATATCAAAATTGAAATTATGCCTCAATAAATTTGTAATGTAACAACAATCCTGTAGTTCAGTATAATAAGTAGGACAAAAATGGTGTTATAACATATAAATAAATTACAGTTATTAGGGGCAATAACCCCTCATAATTTATCATTAAGACCAGGTGGAAATAAACCACCTAGTTTTACAATCCATTTCGTTTCTTTTTGGTTAAGCAGTTTGTGCCATCCAGTTTTAAAATTTCTATTGCCAGAAATCTTATCAATAATAATAAAAGAAAACTGGGCCGTTTTATGTATCAAAGAATGTTTGTACAAAGCATTGGTGGACCTGGCATTCCTTATATCACCCAAATGTTCGTAAATACGAATTCTAAACTGTCTGGATGTTTGTCCAATGTAAAATGCCCTGCATGTACATGTGGCCAAATAAATCACCCAATCTGTGCTGCAATTTGCAAAGAAATTTATATTATATACCTTGCCTGTGTTCTTGCTTGTAAATTCCTTGGTAGTAAATACATATTTGCAAAATGAGCAATGGCCACAAAGGTGATTGCCAATAAGTTTGTCTCCCAACAAAGTAGTCTGAGTAATAGAGACATCCAATGATGTAGTTCTTTTGTAATAAGAAAAGTGTGACCCTAGGCTTTTACCTTTACGGTATGAAAACAGACATCTGTTGTCCAACCAGTTTGCCAGATGTGTGTTTGTTGTTAATATATTCCAGTGATTATTGATAATGTCCATCGATTGATAGGTGTTCCTACCAAAGGTGGTCACTAACCTTGGTGTCTGTACAGAAGAACTGGCAACTTTGGATTTATAACCCAACAAAGTGTCCCTTGATAGATTTTTGGTCATTTGGACTGCAGAGCGAACATCCATTTTATTATAACCTCTCTGTAAGAATCTATTTGAGAGATCATTCTGACAATTCTCAAGGTGCATATTAGATTAACATATTCTCTTAATCCTGATGAATTGTGATTAAGGAATGTTTTTTATAATATGTCTGGGATGTAAGCTAGAGGCATGTAATAAACTGTTGTATTTTGGGTATTTTCTGTGCACAGTGGTACGTAGAATGTTGTCCGGTTCCCTACACAGATGGACATCCAAAAAATCAATCTGCTGCAGATTATAATTAACCGAAAATTCTATGCCCCATTTGTTACTGTTATAATCTGCAGCAGATTGATTTTTTGGAATGATCTTTCGAATAGATTCTTACACAAACACACATCTGGCAAACTGGTTGGACAACAGATGTCTGTTTTCATACTGTAAAGGTAAAAGCCTAGGGTCACACTTTTCTTATTACAAAAGAACTACATCATTGGATGTCTCTATTACTCAGACTACTTTGTTGGGAGACAAACTTATTGGCAATCACCTTTGTGGCCATTGCTCTTTTTGCAAATATGTATTTACTACCAAGGAATTTACAAGCAAGAACACAGGCAAGGTATATAATATAAATTTCTTTGCAAATTGCAGCACAGATTGGGTGATTTATTTGGCCACATGTACATGCAGGGCATTTTACATTGGACAGACATCCAGACAGTTTAGAATTCGTATCTCTGAACATTTGGGTGATATAAGGAATGCCAGGTCCACCAATGCTTTGTACAAACATTCTTTGATACATAAAACAGCCCAGTTTTCTTTTATTATTATTGATAAGATTTCTGGCAATAGAAATTTTAAAACTGGATGACACAAATTGCTTAACCAAAAAGAAACGAAATGGATTGTAAAACTAGGTGGCTTATTTCCACCTGGTCTTAATGATAAATTATGAGGGGTTATTGCCCCTAATAACTGTAATTTATTTATATGTTATAACACCATTTCTGTCCTACTTATTATACTGAACTACAGGATTGTTGTTACATTACAAATTTATTGATGCATAATTTCAATTTTAATATACATTTTTGTATTAATATTCTTATTATACTTTCTATATACTAATCGATTTTTGTACCTTTTAGGTTTATTCATATATATTAATATGTTTTGGTGATCTTTTCATGAATACAGGAAATTATGTCATTACTGCCTAGTTCAAAATACTAATAAATATGGCCTATGGTTGTGTAGTTATCAAACCACTGAAGAAAGCTGATTGCTGAAACCGGTCTGGTTTAGTAAAAGAACTTTAAGCTACTACTGCTTGGGGTGCTGGATTTCTTTTCTCTTGTGCAAGGTTGTAGCCCAGTAATCTCCATAGCAAATGCCATAACTACATACTGCTGTAGTGTGATATAGAACTCTGGTAGGGTTCTATTCCCACCCATGGCAGTTCTGGATGTTTTGTGTATGTTTCACTGTCTGTGTAGGGAGCAATGCATTTTAGGCTAGTCATACTCAGTACATTTCAAATGCCCTACTTTGGCAAACCTGATGATGTCATTCATTATGAAATACACCTTTGGGAAAAAAGTTCTCCAGGAATCCCCATAGTGTGTCCTATAACTGCTCCATGCTGTTATGTGATCTAGACCTCTATTAGGGGTTCTATACCCACACATGTCAATTGTGGATAGTTTGTGTGTGTGTCAATGTCTGTGTAGGGAGCAATGCATATTAGCTTAGCCACACTCACTACAATTCGAATGTCCTACTTTGCCAATCCTGCTGATGTCATCCAATGTGATATACACCTTTGGGGAAGAAGTACTCCAGTCAACTCTGTGGTGTGTACTATAACTGTGTAGTGCTGTAGTGTAATAAACTAGTTAGGTAGGGGTTCTACTCCCAGACATGATAGGTGTGTGTGTGTGTGTGTGTGTGTGTGTGTGTGTGTGTGTGTGTGTGTGTGTGTGTGTGTGTGTAACTCATATCCTGTGTGGAGGTGTGTGTGACACCTGGGCACAATGTGGAGTGGGTTTTGCAAATTTCTTATATGGTGGCCCTGGTATAGATCACAATGTCCACCGTACAGGGATAACAGATGTGAAATAGCCGAGAGGCTGGGGTGCAAATCCATACCCATACATGTGACATCAAGGCCAAGCAATCACAGTTAGCACCCCCCAGTATTACCCAGAGCACACTATCAACCCATTTCTCATACACACACACACACACACACACACACACACACACACACACACACACACACACACACGCGCGCATGCTTAGGCAACAGCCAATATGTGGGTAGTACACTGCAGATTGGCCACTGATAGTAACTGTGGAGTGATTGCAGTGGGCTACAGAGGGCATGGCATCTGTCCAATAGGCACATACATGCAGACAGTGCACCTTGCCCATGTTCCCCACTGAACACCTGCAACACCTGTGGTGCCATCACATATGACTCACAAAGGACATACCATGCCTGAAAACATGCCCTAGATGGACAGATGTCACTGACACCAGGGAATGCCATTAGCATTCTATCAATGTAGGTGCAGAGTAAACCTGCTGTCCATTACCAGTTCCGCCACAGGTGGCCAAGACTGGCACATCTGATGATAATCTGTGTAGACAATATGGGCCAGACACCCCAGGTACAGTTCCACATGTCACTGTATATGCATGTGGGAGGTGTGCACATCTCAGACACTGTCCATGTCATGGACTAAGGAATACATAAATGGCAAGTGATGCACTGCACTGGCCACACACAATAGTCACCCAGGTGACTGGATGGGGGATGCAATACCCATCTGTGTGGGCAAATGCAGAAACTACAGCCCTGAGCCACAATGCAGACCATTGTCATGTGGCCTGATGCCAAGGTATACCCATCACCTAGCCTTCTATAGCCATCTGGCACAGTCAACCACCACACACCCGTACAGAAATGCACCCATGCATGTCAGTACTGGCACCCTGTGTGTTTGTGTGTGTGTGTTGTATGATGCGTATGATCACATCCACACTCACTACAACCCCCATTGGCATACTGAAGCATGCTGTCTGATGTCAGACACCTCCCCATACCCTTTGCCCATATAACCTTCGTATGACCCATGTGGTGTATGTGATACCTGCACAGTAATGTGTTGTGGCACTAGTGATGGATTGTAATCCTGGCCCTGCCAAGTGTGTCAATGTGTGTGCATACCTGTGAGAGTGTGGCTGTGTTGACGCTGGCACCTGTTCATGTGGACAGGCATGTGTACTTCACCTACCGTATAACTACCATGTCCCTGTTGCAGATGTCACTCACCATCACATATATGTTCTGAGGGCTCCACAACAGGTAACCTATGTGGCACATCCAATAACTGCATAGAACTGTGATAGCACTACATAGTTATCAGGGGTTGATACCCTGTGCTGGTAGGTGTGTGACCCAAACATGCTTAACTTTTATTCTCCCAACCCTCACTGACTTGTCTTTGCCTTTGTCTGCCTCTCTTACTCCCTCACTGGTGGTTGTGGAGACCTACACCTGCTTTGCTTAGGCAGCAGCATATGTATTTTAGGTAATGATCATGATCAGCTGATGGCCTCTGCATGAATTGCAACTCTTCCCTAGCTGATTGCATGTGGAACAGCTATGGTAACATTCCCATATCCAACTGCATGGAAACACACTCCAATATCTAGGAACATCATGTTGGTGTTGGGCCTTTTCATTCACTGTGAGCAGGAACTCAATCTGTTGTTTGGCAAACAGCATCTAATATGGATTGGGGATTTACCTTTGACAACATACACTGTGGAAACAGGCCAACACACAGGAGGGGGATGTGCCTGACCTGACTAGAGACTGTAAGTGCTACTATACTGCATTTGGAGTAATGTTGGTTTAACATGGTGTGTGCGGACATGGCTGTCCTACATGTATTTAAACCTGCCATGTCAGTTCTATGTTTATGAGGAATCCCCATCTGTAGGGTCATCTGCAGACTGGGCAGTGTGTGGTACCTTTGGTTTCATGTGTTACCCACAGAGCACGTATCTGTGAACTGCAGAAGGTAGTGTGAGGATTGCAGTCTGTAGATGGTGAAAGTCGTGACAGTTACTGACTTCATATCCTTCATAGGACATATGTTGCAACAAACCTTGTTACAACAGTAAATGCATGATGTTATCACAGCAACATATCAATGTTGTCCCTGTGTATGTGCTTCCAGCCACAACTCTGTCAACCTTTGCACTTATGTCATGCATTAAGAGGTGCATATGTGCTGTACACCACGATTAGTGTCATCATATCTGATAACAAGCCAGTGAGATATCAGACTGCTACACATGTTCTGTACAGTAGGGGTTATATTTGATGACATAACCTGGATATTCTGTGGTTGTTTGTACAGTACTGAGGTCTGTGTACTTATGGTAAATGTTGACAGTGTGTGTATTGTTAATATGTACCTTGGCCTGTGTACAGACTGTAGTAGATGTCATCGTTCTAGGCCCCGTCCTATCTGATGTTGCATGCTGCTCCACTGTATGTCACCGTATAGGCTTACATGTTTGTAGGGCCATACACGCACACATGTCCCATACCACAGACAGGCATCAGGATACCCTGTGTAGCGGCCCAGTATATTTAGGTTTACTGTGTGAGTGGTACATATGAAGATGGTGTTGGACAGATAGTTCATATACTGTAATATTATGCTAGCTTACCATATGTGGCTGTGGCTGTGTTCACATTGGTTGTGGTTATGCACTTTCACACAGGTGTATCTTACCCTGTGCTGTGACATGCCTGTAGAGCCCGCTATATATGCAGGTACATGTGCATTCCCCCATAGGAGATGTAGGCTAGTGTTGAGCCAGTCTGCCTGTAGCCTGAACAGTGCTTTATTACATGCCTAGCTGCTTAGTGTACTTATCCAGTGAGATGTCATGTCCAGATACTTGCCAGATGTACTGCTGCTGGGCCTCCCTTAACAGTCATGTATGTCAGACAGAGCAGTGGGATGCTATACAGATGTATGTCGATATCTAGTGGGTAGTATGTGGCCATGGCACCTCTGTACCAACAGTTATTATGTGTCAGGACAGACAGGAGTGTGTGAATGCATAACCTATGGGGGCGAATGTATACCAGTCGTTATGTGTTATACCCATCTACATACCTGTTAACATCCATATTGTCAGGCTTGGTCCACATGTTCTGCACTAAGGGGTTCTATGTATACCTCTGGACTACACAGAGTGTGTCAGTATGTCCACATCTATTGGCCAATATCTCTGCTGTAGTCCACAGGAGCATTATGTGCTTGCAGCGGTACTGTACTATGATGGCCTTAGGATGTCTGTCATTAGCCAATGGCACACATGTGAAAAGCAGATGTGACCTCCCACACACACCATGTCTGTGAAGACAGTCCCTATTACAGTAGCAATAGTCTACTAATATACCTGCTATACATACCTGACATCCCCTTGCACTACGAAGTTGGGACTATAGGGGCTGAGGTAGGGCTACACCCCATGTTCAGGACATATGATGAATATATATGTACATATGATTATCCAGATATTTATATAGATAATTACACATGTACATATCAACATATATAGACAGGTGTGTATATGTACATAGATATGCATATACACACCCAGATATATACATATACAGAGCATTATATGACTACACATATACAGATAGTGATACATATACGTATACCACACTGCCATTTCTGCCAGCAGTCCACTGCTGTTGTATCCCCCACACATACAGTGGGGCTGGGGCCATATATGTGTGGCCTTCACCTAAACAATACATGTGTGCCCATATGCACTTCAGAGGCCACTGTATGTAACAGTGGTATATGGCCCTATATTATTGAGCCTAGGGGGAGATGCACCATACATGACCTAGGCTGCTACAAAATGTGGGGGTATCAGGGGTGAGCTGCCTTAAGGTATCTGGATGTACAGTACCATACATTTTACCTATCTTGACATTACTTACATAAAGTGGGTTACTGCAGGCCTACTGCCTCCTGCCATACAGACTGTTCTGTTTGCCAGTGTGCCTGTGATGGTGTCAGTTAGGCCTTGTTATGTAACAGTTACATCCCATTTGGTCAACTGAAGTCTTTACCACCTAGTGATTGTGTGTGTAGATAGAGGCTGCTGAACTATGCACCTGCATCACATACTGTTGATTGTGTGGTATCCTGTGTCCCAATCTGTCTTCACTATTGTACGATTTGGATGGCTTGGCCTGGACAGCAACAGCTGTGAACCTTTCCAGACTACTGTATTAGTATAACTGTTTCACAGTTGCATTACTCTGTTTATATGGATACCAGTGTCTGAACAGTTATATGACATGGCATATAAAACTGTAATAGTACACAAATAAAGGTTTTCCATTTCTGCAAACCTGTGTGTGGTGTTTTATCCTATGACCTCTCTGTGGGTATATGTTGCAGGAACCAAATGTCATTTGTATGGGTGGCTCATCCAGTGTCCAGTTGTTAGGGTGTTAACTGTAGGCATAGTGGCTGTTCCATAATGTGTGCGCCTACTAGATAAATATCTTACTGTACATATCTCTGCGTGTGTATGTGTAGTCACATGTATATCTATATATATGTATATATATATATATATATATATATATATATATATATATATATATATATGTGTGTGTGTGTGTGTATATCTGTATCTGCATATATGTGTCTGTGTATATGTATCCTGGGGATATTGCTAGCTTCCACATTTTACATTTCCTATGGAAGCCAGACTGTACTGCATGATATGTTACCAGTACCAGCCTGACATCATACAGGTGAGATGTAGTACTGTTAACATCTTGTGCCCATGTCTTGTCAGGACCTGGTTATGTTTTCTGCAACACTTGGTAGTGTATTGCAGGGCGGATGTGTTTGGCTGTGGGGGGTGGGTATACCTATTCGTACAAGACATATATCATTTGGGGCCTCTCAACCCCATTAACGGTGCATGTGGACACATATGATTTACTTAATCTCCCATTGATATCTACACATGTATGTCCATGTAAACCCTATATGGATATATATATATCTCTGCTTACATATATATAACTATATCTTTATATACCTACATAGATATATATCTGCTTACATATATGTAACTTGCTGTATATTTGTAGACATATAGGTGTAGACATATATATGTGTTGATGTAGGCATTTGCATGAATATATGTTCATATATATTTATATGTATATATACATATATATATATATATATATATATATATATATATATATATATATATATATAGTTCCACTTGAAACCGTAGAATGTTCAGAACATCGAAGTTCTGATCATTGAGACCAGAACATCGATGTTCAGAACATTGAAGGTTCAAAATGAACCACACAAAAAGAAATAAACTTACAAAAACTATTTTATGCAGGGGGGGGGTTGCCCCCCTGCATCCTCCATACTCCCCGCACTTTAAGAGATTTCCTGTACCCTACCTGCAATGCCAACACTCAGATGGCACACACACACACACACATACACAACATGCAGGGCACCTTGCTGCCCTGCATACACACCCAACATTTTACAATTTCACTTACCTGGTACTTCCACTTTGAACCTTCGATGTTCTGAACATCGATGTTCTGGTCTCGATGATCAGAACTTGAATGTTCTGAACATTCAACGGTTTCAAGTGGAACTATATATATATATATATATATATATATATATATATATATATATATATATATATATATCTACATATATAGATATGTTGTAGCTGTTTAGATATTAATATATTTACACACACACACCACACACACACACACACACACACACACACACACACATACATCTACATGGACTGCATTCTCTGTACTGTTTAAAAGTCTGGGCTGGATGATATGTTTTTGAAATCATCAGGGTTATGTATATCTGGCATGGCTTAGTGGTAAATCACTTTGTCTATGGTGTGCAGGGTCCTGGGTCAGAGCCTTGCAAAGGGTGTTTATTTTGTTGCTGGGCAGAACACTTCCCTGGGAAAGAATTTGCTTGGCCACTTCATTATTTGCCATTTTTGGCACTGTAGTGCAGTCTTGGAGTTGGTATTTTTAAGTGGGGGGTGAAGACCCCCACTTAATGTAATGTTTAAAGTATGTTTCCTTTTTTTTTTTTTTTTTTGTTGGAACAGCGATTTTTTCCCTAGGAAAAAAAATCACTGTTCTGACAGTTCGAAATTGTAAGCTTTCATTTACATAGGGTTAATTAATTACCGTTCGCTTTTTTAAGTGCTCGGTGATCTAATATTGATCTAATATAGACCTATATTGAGCCATACCTATCCATTATATACCTAAGCAACGTTCCAATTGTTGTATATGCCTGGTTAGGTACATACCAAAAGGGGCATTGTGCTCAGTGATATGTCTGATGAATGCCGGATACAGTTTTCCCCTTCTCCTGCATATACTTCTAGTGCATACACAGATGAGAGCTCTCTTTCAATGGCTCCTGACCCTGCTAGATTAAGCAGAATAAATGCCCTCATACGTGCATCTTTGTCAGAAAAAGCTGCTTGTATGAAAATATCATATTCTTGCTCAAATACTCTTAAATTCTCTGCAATATTATGATCAAACACAAGTGGACTGGGTCTGTGAAATGCCTCTGCCATGCCAACACACAGTAATAAAGACCCTTGGAATTATCTGTGAGCATAAACATATATACACCGGAAATTTATGTCAGAACTTGTAACTATGCTCAACAGCACAATAGACTCTTTGAAATAACAGCACTTTGTAAAATAAGTTTCCTTAGTACAAGAAAACTTTGAAATCACTGTACTTTGTGAAACCACCCCTTATCAGTGTAAGAAACACTTTAAAATGACTGCACTTTGCAAATAAACTGTACACAGCACAGACTTTCTCAAAATGGCTGTACTTTGCTAAATAAAATGATTGCACTTTGCAAATAAATTGTACACAGCACAACAACCTTCTCAAAATGGCTGTACTTTGCTAAATAATTCTGTACAGTGTAAGAAACTCTTTGAAATGACTGCACTCTGCGAATAAAATGTACACAGCACAAGAAACATTTTGAAATGACTGCATTCTGTCTGCACTTTGCGAAATAACTGTACTTTGCATACATTAAACTCTTTGAAATAATTGTACTGTAATAAAGCACATACTGCAAACACTTTGCACACTCTGAACTACTTTGAACAACTCTAGTTATACTCTGAATAGCTTTAGTCAATGTGCGATAGTACCACATATCAAAAAACATAGTCCTTCACTAGTAAAATGCAGCCGCTTTGCTTTTCCATGCTCACTTTGCCCTTTTACTGTACTCGTTATGCTCATTTGACTTTTAACATGCTCATTATGCAAATCAAAAGTAGTTCTGAATGTATTCATAAATATTTCAAATAACTTTATCAAATATTGTGGTTTCAAACATTTCACTTAATTAATAATGCATTTTGTGCTTTGCAAATGCTTTGTATCATTTTCTTTATGAAATAAATCATTTATGCGAGTTTTTCATTACCTGAAGTTTGTTTCTGGCCTTTCTTGATCATTTGAGCACTGTATCACTCAACCTGCTCAATATACCTTGACCGTTAACTCTGCACCTCATGGCTTGAAGACGTTTCACTCTTGATCTCATTCTGGCACCACGTTGCTCGTCCGGTCAGTATAAAACAGACGAATAGTTGTGGGTTCAGGTCAAGCAGCTTTGTTGTATACAAACCCATCAGGACTGAGGCTTAGTAACTTAAATAAACTTATAAACAGATAGACTACTGCATTCATACATGTTAACACTCTGGCTGTTCTCTCAAAATGGCACTGCTGCCTGCACATGCTCTCTATTTCTATACACATGCCCTCACTTTGAAATGCTTCTTAAAGTTACAACATGCACACTGTTCTACAAGCACTTTTCAAAGAATTAGGACCATATTGTTATATGTTTTCTACAATGTATCAAAAGATATATGGAATAGCATATAGTAAGGTGAATTATTCTTTATGTTTATATTTGACTGTAACATACCACTGTCAAACAACACAGACTATTGCTTGTCAAAGAATTATGACCACTTTGCTAGATGTCTCTTTTCATTAAACAGTGCACCAAATTACATCTAAAACATGTAAAACAAAGTGAAATATTCCTCTTGCTTATTTGTATTACTTCTCACTTCCACTGAAATCACTGAATGCTGTGGTATAGTTAATACAATCTTGGCATGCTGTGCTTTACTGCTATGCTCCAAATCATGTATCACAAAACACTTCCTGTAAAACATTCAAGAAAATTTGCCATACGCTGCGCTATCAGGTCATCTGTACTCCTGCCTCTGACATCCCATCATTTCTTTCCACCCCAATACAATACAACAAGTACTTTCTGCAATTAAATAATGCTATAAATGATGTTTGCAAAGATATAAAATAAAGTGTAATATTTCTTTTGATTACAGCTGGTTGTAACTTGGGATTGAGTATCACAGAATAGTGTTTGTCTAACAATCAAGGACATGTTCTATCTGCTATTTTTCCATGATCATTGGTTCACTTCACAGAGTGCGACGTGTTGTATTTTACAGCTCATCATTTGGGCACCACAGAAAAGCAGTTATCAAAAGATCAAAGTCACATTGCTGCATGTTGCTGCTAAACAGCACAGCAGATGATAAATACAAGCACGTAAAATAAAGGGAAATATCTCATAGTTATATTTTCTATAATGTAACACTATCATGTACTGTGTGCTGTTACTAAAAACTCTATCAAATGATTTCTGAAAACACATAAGATATAGTGAAATATACCTTTTTCTTATACCTGACTACAGTTTGTCACTACTGGGTATCATGGAGTAGTGCTTGTCAAAGAATCAAGACCACATTACTCTATGCTGCTTCCCTACTAAAAGAATAAGGTAAAGATATTTATAAACATGTAAAACAAAGTGAATTATAGGAAGAGAGGAAGGGTTGGCATAATGGTTAAAGTGTTTACCTCCCAGACACAAGATACAGGGTTTTATTCCCATGAAAGAGAAGTTAACTAGGCTTAAAATGGCAGACGAGAGCAGATAGCCTAATACTTACCTATGAATGCTAATTTTATTTAATAATTATTTCTCTGTATCTGATATCGCATAATAAAGCTTGTCAAATAATGGTGATCTTGTTTCTGTTACTTCTTATTTAAAAAAAAAAAACTAGTGCATTAGCATTGTACACTTAATGCAGCCTCTGCATACTGTTATACTGCCCCATCAGGCATTGCAAAATAGCTTTTTTTCAGGAAATCAATCTCACGCTGATTTCTGGTCATTATTAAGCTGATCTCCTGATTCTGCCTTTGTCATCCCTTAGTTCCATTGCACCCTAAGGCATTACTATCATTGCCTCAAAAGACATTTAGCATTAATAATGCTTGCTTATATCTTGTTTTTACTTCTATAAATGTTGGTATAATGTTTGAGATCTAACTCCAAGCTTCCTGAATGTCCACTGAAAGCAGGACACTTTGTTCTGTAGGCTACCAGACAGATAGATAGATAGATAGATAGATAGATAGATAGATAGATAGATAGATAGATAGACAGATAAATAGATAGACTGATTTACGGATAGAGACTGCAAAAATGTATATAGCGTTTGAGGATATTTTTAAAACTTTTGTATTTTTAGTGAAATGTTAAACTTAATATTATAAATGTGTTAACTGCCCACTGTATGATTAGGGCGTTGAAACTTTTTTCTATTCATTACTTCATTCTCCATTGATTATTTCATGCTATTCATTTTCATGATGGAGCTAAAATCTATACTTTAAGGCTGTAGGCACAAGACAGAGAACCATTTCAGATGGCATGCTAGTCAACTAAATCCCCCAGCCAAATACACACAACATGTACATGCACACACACAAACACACTGTGCACATGCCTATTGGTAATTTACAGGATCACCATTTTGCCACTAAGCATGTATTTGTATAGTGGAAAGAAATCAGCAGCCCTGGCAAAACCCCATGTGGACGCATGATGGACATGGAGATGCCACACAGAATGAAGGACAGTTGGGAAATAAATCAGATTTATTCATTGCTAAGTATAGGCAAGTTTTCTGGAACTAGGTCAAGGGGTGCTGGTTTTCCGCCATCTAAGATTAGGATAAAAGGTTTTGGAGTTAGACTATTCCCTACGGTAATTGAGTTGTTGCACATTCAGAACTCGGTAGTGGGTGGGCTAAGGTGATATGCTATAGCTGATAGGGTACTGGTTGTGAGACTTGATACTAGTTTTGACGGGGTGTCTTTTGAGTTCAAGGGGTTATAGTTTGTGATTTTGTTGTGGTCATAGGTTGTCAATCCATTCAGGTTGAGCCATGAATTCAGCTTTGAAGGAAGCGGGTTAAAAGAGTGTTTTTTCTTGGTGTGGATGTTCTGGTTTTACAGTGGGGTCATGGTAACTTTACTTAGTTTCATTAGGGTGTGTTCCAGTGAGGGTATGGCAAGGTGGGATTCTAAGGTGCTTTACAGATGATGGGTACACCGAATGATGTTTGGCTTGACCCTTCCCTTTATGGGAAGTTGATTGAATAACTTTGGGTAGAAGGGAGGGGGAACAGTCTGGTCAGGCTGGTTGGCGGAGAAAAGGAATAGGCTTGCCCTCTTCTTTTCCTCCTCTGATGTCTGGATGTTCATTTATTTGGGGAAAGGAAATTAGTAGTTGGAGGAAGCTTGCTGAATAGATAAGCAAGCTGAGGTAAGGATGGTGCTTATTTGGTGGAAGGTAATTCAATGGATGGTGTATGAAGTGAGTTGGGACGCTGCTTCATAAGTAAAGGAAGCGAGCAGAGGTATGGACCCTGCTTGTTGGGCAGGGTGAGTAGGTACGCTGCCCTGATTAACATTACAATGAACGGTGTATGAAGTGAGATGGGATGCTGCTTCATAAGTAAAGTGAGTAAAGGTATGGACACTGCTTACTGGGGCAGGGTGAGTAGGTATGCTGCCCTGATTAACATTACAGGGATGTTATGCTGTATTTAGAATCAATTATATCATGAATAGTTGTAATTAATAAAGTTGGTGATCAAAGCTATGTTATGGAAATGTAATAAAGGTTGTCAAATGTCATTTGGTGTGATGTGTGTTACTGAAGGGGACCAGGACAAATCAGATTTCTGAGTACTATGGGGTAACAGTCTAACAACCTCACCACTGTACGTCATAAAACATTTTAATCCCACAAAAACAATCAAACAGAGTTTAATGAATGGCTGATAGAACGATGACATGCTGAAAAATGTGACCAAATTAGTGTATTCTAAATGAGGAAGCATCTGACTAAAAATATTAAAAATGTGCCATGTTTCCTGTCAGAGCCAGAGGGCATCCAAAATTATTTACAAGATTTACTTTGTTTATCTAAGTTCCCATAGAAGATACGTAAAATAATGTTGAGAAGCAATGCAAGGCTACATGGGTAGGTGGGTGCGAGTTTTGGAACTGGACTACTGAGATGGCAGTCAGTGGGAGTTCCATAGGGCAGGCAAACCAATATTTTTTTCTGACAGCTTTGTGAATGGTTTGCATGAGGATAGTATGGGAAAGAGTGGAAGTATATGTAAAATGAAGGATTTTTTTCCAGAAAGACACACAAAAAAGTGCTAGTGGAACTGGATTAGTAGAGTTGATGCTAGTAGTTTGATTGGAAAAGAGGACTCATGACCAGAAGATGGACACAATACTTTCGGTGGAACAGTTTTCACAGTTTATACACAAACTAATGGACAAAGGATTTTGTGCTAGATGAGACACATGACAACATAAGTGTATTGCAGTTTAAGGAGGAACACATGAGAAATAAGGAGAGGGGTAAATATTTTGAAAGTAAGAGGAAATAGTTTCTAAGCATGACAAAAATCCTTTACATAACATTATTTAATTTGTGAAATGTCTGTAATAACCTTTATATGACAGTAGTGTAAAAGTGTATCTTCTTAAAGTAAAAGATCTGTGTATTCTATTTAAGGATCATGTTATGCATTCTATTAAGAATCCATATCCTATTATAGAGTAAAAAGTGGTCTGTTGTATTGGTATACCTATGCAGACAATGGGTGTTATCTGGAAAGATGACATACATAGTCACTGCTGCTACTATGCAGCTGGTGGGTTCTATTTCTTTTCATGAAATTGTTCTCGGTCTGTATTCAAGTGTGTGTCCCTGATTACTCAGTGCTAAGAGTAGTGCATTTGGTTTAGGAGGCTTCAGTTCTAATCCTCATAGCAAAGTTGTTGTGTCTTTCGGCTTATCCCGGTTAGGGGTCGCCACAGCGGAACTCCAGTCCGCTAATGTTTGGTAGTTGATTTTTACATGCCGAGTTACCAGCCCTGATGCACAACCTTCAATGAAGGCATGCCCATTCACGAATGCCCCCACACAGAAGACGTTCTAGCTGAGAATCGAACGCGACAATGTCTTGCTGTGAGGCAACAATGCTACCGCAGCACCACTACCGCGGGTCTAATCCTCATAGCAAAGTATATTTTAAAACTAATCACAGGAAAATAGAAGTACTTTGCTAAATAAAATGTCAGTTAGGAAAATACCATGAGGTATAAAAGAGATAAAATGATGGCAGCTGTACAATCACAGGCAACATTATGCAGTTTAAGCTATGTAACATTTTCACTACTACCAGTAGAATGTGATGGTGTCATTTTTGCTTTTCAGTGGCATAAGTACCTTGTTTTTACCTTTTTACTGCTTATTTTTGCTGACTGCACTATTCCGAGCATTTTTACTTATTACTTTATTTGTTACTTATTTTGAACTGTTTTTTTTTATTCTGATATTGTTTGCACTTTAACTGATCGATTTTAAGTGTTTTTCAACTGTTTAATTGCTGAGGGATACACACTCAAGTGCGCTAACTGTTTTACTGCCTCAAAAGTGTTTGTATTACTGTATCTGTTCTAATTTTCAACCCCCCCCCGCCAAAAAAAAATCCTACCTCTCTACTCGTTTCCTACCTTTCTATAACCGGTAGAGTCCGGTTTTCAGATTCTGCTATATTCTGGGCTGTTTTAAAGTTTCTGTGTTGCCCAGACCTTACTAAGAGAGAGGGAAGCTTCTCTGTTCATGAGTGAGAGTAGTGAGCTTTGAGCAGCCTATATGTCACCGGAGGAGTGGTTTTAGCTCAGAATCTGTAAGTTTTATTAGCCATTTTGGGCTATTTCTATCCCTTCATCTTTTTGTTTAAAAACCCGTATTTGCATGGTTTTTGCACTTGTATTACCTCAGCAAGAGCCTGCCTGGGTGTCCTGCAGAGCTCTACAGCAGCAGAAGGAGAAAAGAGAGACTGCGTGGATTAAGTACCTTGTTTTTGCTTTTTACTGCTTATTTTTGCTAACTGCACTATTCCGAGCATTTTTTTATTAACTTTTCTACTTATTTTGAACTGTTTGTTTTTATTCTGATACTGTTTGCACTTTGTTTTTAAGTGTTTTTCAACTGTTTAATTGCTGAGGGCTACACATTCAAGTGTGCTAGCCATTTTACTGCCTCAAAAGTGTTTGCATTACTGTATCTGTTCTAATTTTTGAAAAAAATAAAAAACAAAAAAACAAAAAAATCCTATCTATCTACTCGTTTCCCACCTTTCTATAACCAGTAGAGTGTGATTTTCAGATTTTACTGAATTCTGGGCTGTTTTGTAGTTTCTGTGTTGCCCATACCTTACTAAGATAGAGGGAAGCTTCTCTGTTCATCAGTGAGAGTGGTGAGCTTTGAGCAGCCTATCTGTCACTGGAGGAGTGGTTTCAGCTCAGAATCTGTAGTTTTATTGGCCATTTTGAGCTATTTCTATCCCTTTCATCTTTCTGTTTAAAAACCCATGTTTGAGCGGTTTTGCACTCCGTGCAACACCACTTAACTATGGTTAAACTATTCCCAATGCCAGAAAGTCTGCTCTTCAGATTTTTCCCTTAGAACTAGCCAGTTTTCTAGTTTTAGCACTCAAAACTGTTTCTTTGTGCTCAGCACTTGTCCAAAACTCGTTGCAAGCACTAAATAATCTACAAATTACTGCAACACTCAACTTTCCTCACTTATCAAGAGGAAAACAGTTTTTAGTATTTAAATTAATAAGCACTAACCAGGCATGTCTAAGGGTCAGCTCCCGGTGTTTTCTCCTGTCCACCTGATGAATCTGGGCATGTTGGGGCAATGTAGCAATTGCCTCATGTACACTGACAACCCTCTCCTCCTAATACCCAACACTACAGCCTGTGAGAGATGCACTTATATATGCAAACTGGAAGCCAAGCTCTCTCCAGCCAAGACTGGACTAAACAGTCAAGAGGAGAAGGTAAACACCACACCACACTCAAGACATATTCCATCAAAACCTGCACCACCCAAACCCACACATAGTAACACAAAACACACACCTACATTCACGGAGACCCTCAATAAAACTCTGCCCAAACTACAGAGATCTCCAAAGCTGAAACACAAGCAAACACCACCTCCCAACACTACCCGAATGACAGATAGCCCACAAAATCAGTGTGCCACTCAACCTCAGCCCATAAGGCAAAACAATGTACCCAACACACTAGTCATAGGTGACTCTATAGTCAGGCACACTGACATCCCTCTCACCAGGCTAAACAAGGAGAAAGTTACTGTCAGCTGCCTGTCAGGTGCCAGAATCCACTATATAATGCACGCACTCATGTCACTCCACAAGTACAAATATGACTCTGTCATTGTCCATGTTGGAGTGAATGACCTGAGATGTACCTCCCTGGACTACATGAAAAGAGACATAGAGGAGCTCTCTGACCATGTGGCCCAGGCAGGTATGACACTAGCCCTGAGTAGCATCCTGCCATCGCCCATAATGATACCACAGTACAAGGGCAAAATGATTGACTTCAACAATTGGCTAAGCTTCTGGTGTCATTCTAAGGGGATCCAGTATCTGTCTGCCTGGGATGACATGATCGACAGCCACGATGCTTTGCCAGAGATGGCCTGCACCTGTTGCCTCTGGGATTCTGGATACTGGCTAAGGCTCTTGCCGCCCCTATAGTGCCTTTTTTAGGCAAAGCTCAAATGTCAAATGCACCACCATAGTAGATACAAACAAGCAAAATCTAAGGGTAATGCTACTCAATGCTAGAAGTCTAAACCTCAAAATGCACTCACTTGAGGCACTCCTTAAGATGGAGAACATCGACATCTGTACAGTGACAGATACCTGGTTTAAGGCTCCAAAGAGCACCCCTGCATTACCAGGCTACAATTCTCACCACACCTTTCGGCCACCTAACCTGGACCGAAACACTAAAGGAGGAGGCGTGTCAATATTCATAAAGGATATTCACACCTCCCAGCTAGTTGCTCAACATAATGCATCTGAAATTATCCAAGTACAATTAACACTGGGCAAGACTGCAATTCAGGTTGTAGCTTGTTACAGATTCCCCCACCATGCCCCAGGATGCCCACTCCATGTTTCTTGATATACTGGATAATATTAAGGTACAGCTCAATATCCTAATATTGGGAGATTTCAACTACCCCACCATCATCTGGGAAAGCTACTCATGTACTAACTCATCTGCTCAACGTTTTCTGGAATTCATCAATTCCAGTGTCCTGGATCAGCTTGTCCATACCCCCACCAGGGGCAACAACATCCTGGACCTGGCCATTACCAATATGGGTAACAGATGCTCCATGCCAGAAGTCAACTCCTCGCTGGTCAGATCCGACCACAAGCTAATCACCCTAGACATCCATATCCCACCCCCACCCCCCATTAAGGAAACCACTGTAAAAAACTTCTCCAAAGCCAACTTCATGCTTTTTAAGACAGAAGTGGCTAACTTCACGACATCCATATAGATGGAAAATAGAGGCACGACTGCTGAATCATATACAAATGCACTGTATAAGCACATACACAAGTGCATGGATCGTGCCATCCTCAACAGAACCAAGACACTATCTCCAAAAAAAGGAAGCCAATATGGTGATCCCCTGCCATAAACAAACTCTACAACAGAAGGAAGAAACTGTTGGAAAAAGAGTAAAATCCCATGATTGCAGGAACTCCCTGTTCAGCTTCAGTAAGAAGCTGAAATCCCTCATAAACTCCTCCAAAACTAGTTATAAAAATAAAATTGCCATGGATTCTAAAGACAACCACAAAGCATTCTACAGCTATGTCAAGAATCTCAATGGCAACACCCAGATCTGCTTTGAGCGACAGCACAATGGCTCTGGATTTACTGAACCAACTGAAATCCCCAACATCCTTGCAGACAGGTTCAGTGCAAACTTTACCCCCCCCCTCACCCCCAAAACGGCCCATGTCCATACCAGAAGATTGCAAAGCCCCTGTAATCATGGACACACAAGTAAAGACTGCACTCTCCAAAGTCAAGAACACAGAATCCATGGGACCAGACAACATCCCAGGCTGCATTCTGCACAAACTACAGAATGAATTGACACCCCCACCTAAGTACCATGTTCAACCATAGCTTCACTTTAGGCTTTGTGTCTATGGAATGGTGCACAGTGACGGTTATCCCACTCCACAAAGGGGGTGCCACCACTGACCCCAGGAACTACCGCCCCATTAGCCTGACAAGCTTGGTCTGCAAGGCCATGGAACGCATCATCCTGGAGCTTAGAAACAAAGACATAGGTAACCTCCAAACTCTGGACCCCACTCAGTTTGTGTTTGTAAAAGGTAGATCATGCTTCCTAAACCTGACTTGACTTCTTTGAAGCAGTCACCAGAGCCGTAGACGAGGGTAAGGTGGTGCACGCAGCCTATCCTGACCTTGCCAAGGCTTTTGACACCATTCTCCACTCTGGTATTATAGATCAAGTCACTGGACTGGGCATAAATCCCTATGTCACAAGATGGGTGGCCACCTGGCTCACTGACAGAACTCACACAGTAAAAGTAGCTGACTCCAAATCCAACTTCAGACCAGTGACAAGTAGAGTACCACAGGGTTCAGTCCTGGGTCCTCTCCTGTTCGGTATCTACTTCTCAGAAGTCCAGGCTAATACAGCTGGTCTCTGGCTAATGAAGTTCACAGACGACTGCAAACTAGGAGCCATAATAGATTCACCTAAGGGTGTGGAAATTCTACAAAGAGGCCTCACTGAGACTGATGCTTGGTGTCAAAGTCATGGTCTAAAGCTCAATGCCAAGAAGTGCATTGTCATCCCCTTTGGGAAAAACACTGTACCCATGAACTACCACATAGGCGGTAGCCTACTAAACACTGAAAGTGTGATAAGAGACCTTGGGACACAGGTGCACAGTAGTCTCTCCTTTGATAATCACGTTGCCACAGTAGTCAGGAAATCCTTCTACGTGGCACACCTCATCACAAAGGGGTTCTCCTCCAGAAAAAGAGAGGTCATCATTCCTCTCTACTCATCCCTCATCAGACCCATTGTAGAGTACAACACCCCATTTGGCATGTACCTCACAAGACATCTACAACAACTAGAAAGGCCACAGAAATACCTCACTAAGAGGATTACTGGCCTCAAACAGATGCCATACGCAGACCGTCTCAAAAAACTCCAGCGCTACTCTGTCACATATCGCCTACACAGAGGTGACCTCTGCCTAACATACAAAGCCATGTCTAATCCAGATCTGATGGACATGCTAGACTTAAAGAAATCACAATCTCTCTGGGCCACAGGCTCCAGGGACTGAAACCTTGTCACCACAATAAACAGAACATGCTGGAGGGATAGATTCCTGTCCCAGAGACTTCCCATGCTCTGGAACAGACTACCCATTCATGTCAAGCAAAGCTCATCATTAGCCCTCTTTAAGAGAAATCTTGACAACTGGATGGGAAACAGGAAATTCACCCCGGGGATCAATTCTATGGCTCTGCTCGACAGGGGCACAGGAAAATAATTTTCTTTGGTGGTGAAAGTCAGGGAACCTCTTTTGGCTAGGCTTATATAGGCCCTAGGGCTGATTGCCTAGTACTTACCTATGAACCTATGAATCTATGTCACCATCAAGATCTCCTATATCCTGATTTCAGCACATGCACATGTACAAAGGCAGGAAATAAGACATTAAGATATGCTTACATACATACATATAAATATTTCAAGCAAGGGTAATAGTGCCCTTCTAGGCTGCCAATATACTAAAACAGTTATTCCCATAATAAATGTCCAAGTTGTTATTAAACATATCTAAACTTGTGCTTGCTTTAATGTGATTTTGTTTATTCCATGCATCTACTACTCTGTCAGAGAGCCAATTAGTGCATCTCTCATTCCTATATAATCTTCTACATAGGTTGCCTGATGATTCGCTAGTACTTTTTGATAAACACACACATTCCCAAAGGTAGATGTCTCTAAATGCCCTATACAGCTGATTAGGATCTCCTACTAAATGTCTGCATGAGATAATATACAAGTTCAGATAGTCTTTCATAACAATTTCACATCCATGGATGCTGTTGGTATATTTGCGCTGTACTCTTTCCAATTAACACATGCTTGTTTTCTTAAAGGGTTTCTACTTTGTTGTTCCATACTCAAGTTTGGGTCTAATGTAACTAGCAAACAATGATTTAATCACTTCTGATATCCTAAACATTTTAAATCTTGTTATACAACCTATAGCTCTGTAGCTATCATGAAGCAATTAGTTGATATGATTAGAAAAACTCAAAGCTGGAATTTACCTTGTACCCAAATCCTTAAATTAATCTACAGTTTCAATCACAGTGTGCTTTATTAAATATTCACCTTTCAGTTAATGTCTCCTAAATCTCATATGCTTAGCTTTGATATATTTATCAGGATACTATTCCCCTGTGTCTTTTGAAAGAATGCCCTAACTGTAACACATGTAAGTAGTTTACCCATTTCATATTACTGGCATACTGACTATAGAACACCTTAGATGAAAAAGATAGATCTGATAGATACAACCTAAACAAGTATGGGCTTAGGACAGAACCCTGTTGGACACCCTGACTGTAACCTCAAATTTCACCTGTTATATTTGTGAGCCATACAGCTGTCCATGTTAAGAGAGTTGTTCTAATTTATTGATCAGTATTGTGTGTATGACCCTATCAAATGCTGAAGTTAAATGTAGCTAAATTACATCACAACACAATTTTTCATTTATTTCTGTTATTATATTGTTATAGAGCATCATGTTCCAGGTGGTTATAGATCAGTGTTAAACATATGCATGCTGATATATGGTTTAAAGTCCCAGCCTTTCCAGTTCTGGCAATAATGTATCTAAAATAACCTTCTCCATTATTTTTTCCACAACATGAAAGCAAACTTATGCATCTGTATGGCTCTGGGTTTGTCCTGTTCCCCTTTCCTTTAAAGACAGGTTTAAAAAGTGCATGCCTCCAATCAAAAGGAATCTCCCCATACTTAAATGACCTAGTGAATAACAGATGGAATGATACTGTAAATTCTTGCTGAAGTGTTCTCATGTTATTACCAATTCTTCCTCTTCTCTGTACTTTGTTTGGGATAGGGTTGCATAGTTCTTTTTCAATAGAATATAATTTAATTTAAATTAATTATCTGAAGTTACTTGGCTGTTATTATGATAACTTATCACCCCATTGTGAAGCGAAACTGTTTCTCATAAGATTTGGTAAAATATTTATACTTACTGTGTTTGAGGAAAAAAATTAGAATCTATACACAGTTTATCAATTTGTATGTTTTTGTTCCAACCATATCTCATGTATCTATAAAATGGTTTCATATTAAGTTCAATATCTTTATATACATTTTCTTCACACTTTTATTGTCTTTGTCTCAAACTATATTTAATTTGTTTATCCAGCTTGTTTATTTCAATTTTCAAAGTTATAGTTCAACCTCTTTCATTTCTTATATTTTTTTGTCTCTTACCTTAATCAAGTATCTTGTTCTTATTGAAGTATTTCCTCCTGACTTTGTGTGCCTAGATGTTGACGGTAATTTTTTTTTTTTTTTTTTTTTTTGCATTCAAATAATTTCTCTTTCAAAAATTGTTACATTTGTTTTGCAGTTTTTCAAAAGAATGCATAACTGCAGTTAGTTTTACATAGTGAAGATTTTGCTTCCATGTAGTCTATTATTAATCTCCTGTATATTGGTTCAAATTTCAGTTTGGAAGATTAATCTAGTAGTAATTTAACCTTTATAACCCCATGATCATTGCTCATCAATGGTGGTAAAACTTGACATGAAATAACAATAATTTCTTTATTAAGACAAACAATGTCTAGCATGTTCCGTTCCCTGGTAGGCTTGTCCACAATCTGAAGCAATTGCTGCTCCTAAACTTACATTGTAAATAATTTCCTTACTGGATCAATATTGTTCCAGTCTGTTTCAGGTAGATTTAAGTCCCCAGCTGCTATAATTTTTCCCTTCTTTGTTTCACGCAAGAAATTTATGAATTCCTCTAGGTCATCAGCATTTGACTTTGGTGGTCTATACAATCTGATTGTTATATGCTTCAGGGTTGTCTTTGCTGTCACAGCTACACACTCTACTGTATTGGTGTTATCAATAAACATGTAATAATCACAGGTCTCATAACTATCTTTAATCCCTATTATAACACCTCCACCTGATTTTTTGTTATAAAGTCTGTTGCAGTAAAAACATATTAAGACAGAACTGTTTTCCAGTCATTATTCTTTAACCATGTTTTGCAAACAAAAACAACATAGATTTGTTTTTTCTGTTGTTTTTTTTTTTTTTTTTTTTTTTTTTTTTTTACATTTGTGTATATGCATTAAAGTGCATAATGGTGCATACATTCTTGTGGACATACAACTTTAATACCCCTGATATTAAATTAAAGTCACACATACCCTAGCTGTGTCTTTGAGTGTTTATTATTTACTGGTTGTCTGATATTAGCTTGTGTTGGTTCACAGGAAATTAAAAATATGGCTGACTTATATCTGCAAGACACAGGACTGGTTTAAGAAAACAGTAGAATTCAGCTTAAAATGGTAAAAAGTTCAATTACAGCAGGCAAGAAGAAACAGTTATTCTAAAGATGATAGCCTAATGGATGGATCTGTAACATGGCAACCGAAGAGGAGATTAAGTAACTGAAATAACAAGAAAATGACTTTCATTGCATTTGTATCAGCAACTAATGCATATCAGTGGCTCAACAGTTTGCACACTCATCTATGGAGCTGGAAGATCAGAAGGCTGTGGTTCTGTGGCATATGAGACTTTAATAGTTGTCCTGTATGACCTCTGAATAAAATTGTGTGCAACATCTTAAAGGTAAGTATAATATTTCTTCATTAAGCGGACTTGCAACTGCCTACTAGCTATATATAACAAAGATTAATATACAGTTAGCTAATAACTGCATAGAAAAATTATTATGTGATAAATTTTAAATGTAAATGTTACTTAAAATGTAGGGTATTAAATTGTTTTGTATGGCAATTTAATACCTTCAATCAAGTTAATGTCAGTATGCAGTAATAATCAGATGTGGAAGCAAATGTAGTGAATGTTTATGATTTAAAAATATTATGTAAATGCAACACAGATTGATTTTTGTATGTTGGTGTACACTGTTTTGTGAGAAAATATTTCAAGTGACTCCACGCTATTAAAATAAATGAGAAGTGGACAATCGTGTATATGTGTGTGTAGTTATGCATGTGTGCACATATGAACATGTGTAAGGGCAACCATATGGGTGTGTGTGAGTGTGTGTGTGTGTGTGTGTGTGTGTGTGTGTGAGTGTGTGTGTGTTCAAATAAATTGATTGTTACATGCTGGAATTTGAAACAATGGATATATACTGATTTTATTGTGTGTGATTAATATCCAAGCAGTAAGAGAAAATGCATGCAACTGGACATGGATGCAATTTTAAAATGAGCATGTTGAGTTTATTAATGCTGATGATGTTACCATAGAAGCTGGCAATGTAGACTGAAAAAGCAGAACTTTACTGTGTGGCTAATGACATTATAATGACAAAAGAGTTCCAGTGCTGCAGCATTTAATGGGTGCCAAATTGCATACAATGTTGTAAAGTATCTGTTAAGACAGGTGAAGGCTGCCAGCCTAGCCAGATATAATTTTGTAGATAATTCTGTCATTTGTAAATATTAATGTAAGCCACACGCCTGTTCTCTTAAATGTGAAGACTGCATTGAATATTGAACTGCAAGAATGTAACAACAGTGTACTCTGCTGTAAGAAAGCTAAGTCAAGCATTTTATGATTGTCTTTGATGTCAACATTTGGAGCCAATATGTCTAGAGGGAGGCATCCTGCCTATTGTTTTAAGACCAGAGTTAATGGCTAGAATTTGCATGTATAACTGTCTTTTATTGCTCTGGTTTCTGACCAGGTGTAAAAAATGTAAATGTAGTTTCTGTTAGCCTGTGAACACCAGAGAAGTGTGAAGAATGATGTCATGTGAAGCAGCTCTGTTTTATCAATTTAAAGAGAGAGAATCAGAGAGCTCTGAGCATTTTGTCTTGAGAACATTCAACATCCCCAGCACTGCTTTGCTCTATATGTAAGTTATTTAGAAATGTGTTTTCTCTTAGATATAGCTAGGAAATAGAAAGATTAGATGGGTTTATTTTTCTGTGATGTCAGAACTTTTCTATGGTATTATTTTAAGTATTTCTCTGTGATCTCTGAATTCTTGACTAGCACTATGTAGTAAGAAGTATTGTCTTGTGTTTTTATTATTTATTATTAAATATTTTAAATCTTTCAACTGTGGCTGTTTTATGTAGAGTTAATTTAAGCTCTAGAGTACATTGCATGTATATAGTGATACTGTACCAAGTCACTCTAATAAGCCTTGACTGTTCAGTCACACTTACCATTTGGATAATAATATTGCACAGTAATAATTGGACACCCTTTCAGAAGTGCCTTTGAGTAGCTGATATTAGTGGGTGGTGGCAGCTGGTACTACCTTTTAGACTGGGCAGAAAAGGGACACAGCTGGAAATCCTGTGCCAGCCTTCCCCAGGAGTGTCTGTGTGGTGGGATAAACTCTTATCTCAAAGTGTGAGTGTGTGTCAGCTACTTGGGTAGGGACACAAAGCACTGGTTGGACAAAGAGGGTGCTGGAGGTTTTAGCTTGCCCACTAGGCTGAGATCTGGACCCTATAGCTGTGCCAGTGGGGAGTCTTATTGGGGACCTGGAGAGAAAGGGAGAAACCATCCCCAGAATGACTGTGATCTCTGTGTGCTCTTAAGGGAAATTGTACTTTACTGTGTGTGTATTTATTATCCTTTCCCTATATGGACACTCCTCACTGGTGTTAGTAGTGAGGATTGAGGCTCCTTGATTGCTGGGCCAGGGTACGGGAATCACATATTAATGTTTTGGCAGTGGTGGGATATCCACACCACATATTAATTGGTTGGCAAATACTAATTGTCTTGTAGTGGTGTGGGTAGAGTGAATTCCTTATCTTTTGTACAGTGATCACAGAAAGTGTTTTTGTACTCTAAATAATCCACACAGTGAATACTCAAGAGTTCAGATCACAATTGTTTTATTTCTTTTGTTAGCTTAGTTAGTCAGAGAGAGCAGGCAGCATGTCAGCAGAGGAGTACGGGAAGCTCACAAGGAGCCAGCTGGCTGAGATGTGCCAGGCTAGGGGACTGGTGCATGGAAACCTGATTAAGGCAGACATGATTGCAGCTTTGGTCACAGCTGCATCAGAAAACAGCAACCAGGAGGATGATCAGACTGGCAGTGGAGATGTATCACCCTCAGAGAATGGACAGCTCAACCTTTCTGCAGAGGACTTAAAAATCCATCTTAAGATAAAGGGACTTGAGTTGGAGGTCAGGTGTTTGGAAACAGAGGCAGCTGAGAAACTGAGATGTCTGCAGGCTGAGAAGAATGAGAAACTGCTGCACCTGGAAGCTGAGGAAAAGGAGAGGCAGAGTGAGCATGAGAAGGAGATGTGACTCTTTGCCAGAGTCATGGAGGTAATGGGGAAGGGAGTAACTGGACCCCAGAAGCACAAAACATCAGTAAATTTCTTCCGCAGTTTAAAGAGGGGGGGATAATTTTGATAGTTTCATTCATATGTTTGAGAGGGTATGTAAACAGTTTGATGTTGCCAAAGGCTCTGGGTACGATTCCTGACTCCCTTACTCCATGGCAAAGCTGTAACTGTGTTGTCTAAAATGTCTGATGTTGACTGTTTTAATTACACTGTTAAGAATTGCTTGTTAGAATGTTTTAACCTAACACCTGAACCTTATAGGAAAAAGTTTCATGAGCATAGACACAAGTCAGATGAAAGTGTGTGTGAATATGTTGCTGAACTGAGCACTTATTTTCATAGGACCCCCTGAGTGGATGTCAGGTCACCACTTTTGAAGGGCTGGCAGACGTTTGGTGAGGGAACAAGCCCTTAGCACTTTGCCTGTGGACATAAGAATCTGGTTATCTGATAGACAATGTGCTACTTCAGATGAGTTG
This sequence comes from Protopterus annectens, assembly GCF_019279795.1. Lineage (NCBI taxonomy): Eukaryota > Metazoa > Chordata > Ceratodontiformes > Protopteridae > Protopterus > Protopterus annectens. Next base: position 942,973,841 of record NC_056743.1, read on the forward strand.
GGGAAGAAGGCAGACCTATACCTAGAGAGCAGGGCATCCCTGCACAGGAAAAGGATCCCCCAGTACTGCTCATGGGTCTAAAGGAGCCCATGGTGGGCAGCACAGACTGCCTCAACAGAATCTGCCAGTAGCAGGGGAAGCCACTAGTCCAGGTACATGTCCAGGACCTAGGATACATGTTTTGAATGCAACCAGTGGGGCTATGTGGCATACAGATGTCCATGGAGGCAAGGTGGGGAACAAAGGGTGAGAGAGCCAGTAAGTGGGAAAGACAAAATGCCAATAGTAGGTTGTCTAGAGACAACAGGGGTACCGAACTACCATCCTGCAGATGTCCTGATAGGGATGGATTTGGATGAGGCAGTACCATGTGTGTATGCAGTTACATGCAGTCAGGCTAGGAGACAAGCATGTGGGTCTGATAGCCTGGGGGAAACCCAGGCAGACTGCATACTTGCAGCCAGGACTGGTGAGGTGGTTACTTCAGGGAGAGAGCTACCCTGTAGCAGTGAGACTGAATGTGAGCCACAGCTGCTTGTGGGTACTGATGTTCACTTGGACAGAGGGACTGCAAAGGGAAAGGTGAGTAACAGTACCCAGGTTGACAGTGAGGCACCACTGTCACAGGATGCCAGACTTCCTGTGGAAGGGGAGCTGGGAAGGGTTACAAAAAGAGAGTTGAGGCAGGTTCAGCCCTCAGACCCTACATTGCAATACCTGAGGCAGGTAGCTAATAAGGCACCTGATTCTCAAGGGAAGGGGGATTCTGTATACTGGGACAAAGGGTTACTGTATAGAGAGTGGACCCCTGAGGGAGAGCTGGAAGGAGAGAGGGTACAGCAGTTGGTAGTGCCTAGAACCTACCATCTGCCGCTTCTAGCCATAGCCCAAGATATTCTCTTTGTAGGTCATACGGGCATAAAATGTATGAAGAGATGTATTATGCAGAACTTCTATTGGCCTGGAATTTTCAGAGATGTAGCAAGGTACTGCAGGACCTATGAGCGGTGTCAAAAGGTAGCCAAGGCAGGAGACAAGGTGAGAGCTCCTTCAATGCTTTTGCCTGTAACTGAGGAGCCATTTCAGAGGGTAGCTATGGATATTGTAGGGCCTCTGAGTACCTCAAGTTCCACAGGGAAAAAGTATAGCCTAGTGGTAGTGAATTATGCTACACGATGCCCTGAGGCAGTGGCTCTGTCCTCCATTGAGGCAGAAAAAGTGGCAAATGCTTTGTTAGAGATTTGCAGCTGGGTAGGTTTCCCAAAAGAAATACTGACTGACAGAGGTGCCAATTTCATGTCAGACCTGCTGGTTTGTCTGTAGAAGTCCTGTGGGGTGAAGCACCTGAAGACCACCCCTTACCATCCCCAGACTAATGGTCTTGTTGAGAGGTTAAACTCTACAATCAAGTCCATGATACAGGCATTTGCAGACCAGTTTAAGAGGGAGTGAGACAAATATTTGCCCCATCTGTTGTTTGCTTACAGAGAGGCTCCCCAGGAATCCACAGGTTTTTCACCCTTTGAGTTGCTGCATGGACATAGGGTGAAGGGACCTCTAGATTTAATTTGAGATGAGTGGAAAGGTGAGTGTGAATCTCACAAGGAGTCTGTTGTGGTATATGTCCTAAACCTCAGGACAAGGCTCAGGGAACTCATGGGCTTGGCCCAGGAGAACCTGGCAGAAGCCCAACAACAGAAAAGGTGTGGTATGACAGGAATGCTCGAGTTAGAGAGTATGCTGTGGGGCAGCAAGTAATGGTTCTCATTCCTGTCAGACACAACAAGCTGCAAGTAGCTTGGGAGGGAACCAACAAGGTGGTAAAAAAGGTAAGTGATGTTAACTACATGGTGGAACTGCTAGGCAGGAGGCAGGGGCACAAATTGTACCATGTTAACATGATGAAACCTTACCATGATAGGGAGGCCCTTGTGCTGAGCATTTGCAGTGGATTGCAGGAGGAGTCTGAGGGAGATCTGGTGAATGATCTCGGTGAGGATCAGACTGACACCTCAGTGGAAGGGGTAGCAATGTCCCAGCAGCTATCTCCTACCCAGGTTCAAGAAATCCAATCAGTGTTACAGGAGTTTGGAGACATGTTCACTGGAAAACCAGGGTACACCCACCTGGTGCAGCACCAGGTGGATACAGGACCCCTAAGGACTATTAGGCAGCCCCTTATAGGGTGCCTGAGAGAGTCAAACAGACTATGAGGGAGGAGATACAGGAAATGTTGGAACTAGGGTGATTCAAGAGTCCAACAGTCCCTGGGACTCCCCAGTGGTGCTGTTGCCAAAGAAGGATGGCAGCACCTGGTTCTGTGTGGACTACAAGAAATTAAATAGTCACACAGAGTCAGATGTTTACCCCATGCCTAGGACAGATGAGGCCCTAGAGCACCTGGGTGGGGTTAAGTATTTTACAACTATTGATCTTACCAAGGGTTACTGGCAGGTGCCCTTGACTCCCAGTGCTATTGAGAAGTCAACCTTTGTGACTCCTCTTGGCTTGTATGAGTTTACAAAGATGCCCTTTGGGATGATAAATGCCCCAGTGACTTTCCAGAGGCTGATAGACCATATCCTAGCAGGAGCAGGAGGGTTTGTCCTTGGTTACCTAGATGATATTGCCATCTACAGCCATTCCTGGCAAGAGCACCTTCAACATGTCAGGGAGGTGCTGGGCAGACTACAGAGGGCAGGGTTGACCATTAAGCCCAGGAAATGTCAGGTGGATATGGCAGAGTTCTGCTACATGGGACATAGAGTGGGGAGTGGTAAGATCGGGCCAGAACCTGCCAAAGTAGAAGCCATTCAAGCATGGCCTGTACCTGTTACCAAAAAGCAGGTGAGGGCATTCTTAGGGACAGCAGGGTACTACAGAAAGTTCATCCTCAGTTATAGTACCATAGCTGCTCTCCTCACAGACCTAACAAGGATGAACAGGCCAGATAAATTAGTGTGGACCACAGCATGTGAGCAGGCATTCCAGAAGCTTAAAGAAGCTTTGGGAGGACCCCCTGTGTTAGCCAGTCCAGATTACAGCAAATAATTTGTTGTGCAGGTGGATGCTTCAAACCATGGGGTGGGGGCTGTACTTAGCCAGATTTCTTCAGAGGGAGAAGAGCACCCAGTGGTTTATCTCAGTTGTAGACTCCAATCCAGGGAGGAATGCTATGGAGCTGTAGAAAAGGAATGTCTAGCCATAGTGTGGGCACTGCAGAAACTTCAGCCTTATATGTATGGAAGAAAATTCACTGTAGTGACAGATCACAGACCCCTAACATGGTTAAACAGAGCCAGCCAGCAAAATGCTAAGTGACTAAGATGGAGCCTAGGGTTGCAAGCATATGATATATCAATGCAGCACCACAGTGGGATTAGCAATGCCAACACAGATGGGCTCTCAACACAGGGAATGGGTAAGGTATACTCAGATAGACCTAACCCTCTCAAGCAACGTTTCTCAAGGGTCACTTGAAAAACTTAGCTTGAGTTCTCCAGGGGGGGGAGATGTTTGAATATAGGTGAAGACTGCCAGATTAGCCAGATAGAATTTTGTAGATAATTCTGCCATTTGTAAATATTAATGTAAGCCACAGGCTTCTTCTCCTAAATGTGAAAATACTGCATTGGATATTGAACTGCAAAAATGTAACTACAGTGCACTCTGCTGTAAGAAAGCTAAGTCAAGCATTTTATGACTGTCTTTGATGTCAAAATTCGGAGCCAATATGTCTAGAGGGAGGCATCCTGCCTTTTGTTTTAAGACTAGAGTTAATGGCTAGAATTTGCATGTATAAATGTCTTTTATTACTGTGGTTTCTGACCAGGTGTAAAAATGTAAATGTAGTTTATGTTAGCCTGTGAACACCAGAGAAGTGTAAAGAATGATGTCATGTGAAGCAGCTCTGTGTTATCAATTTAAAGAGAGTGAATCAGAGAGCTTTGAGCATTTTGTCTTGAGAACATCTAACATCACCAGCACTGCTTTGCTCTATATGTAAGTTATTTAGAACTGTGTTTTCTCTTAGATATAGCTAGGAAATAGAAAGATTAGACTAGTATCTTTTTCTGTGATGTCAAAACTTTTCTTCGGTTTTATTTTAAGCATTTCTCTGTGATCTCTGAACTCTTGACTAGCACTGTGTAGTAAGAAGTATTGTCTTGTGTTTTTATTATTTATTATTAAATATTTTTAAATCTTTCAACTGTGGCCGCTTTATGTAGAGTTAATTTAAGCTTTAGAGTACATTGCATGTATATAGTGATACTGTACCGAGTCACTCTGATAAGCTTTGACTATTCAGTCCCACTTACCATTTGGATAATATTGCACAGTAATAATTGGACACCCTTTCAGAAGGGCCTTTGAGTAGCTGATATTAGTGGGTGGTGGCAGCTGGTACTACCTTTTAGGCTGGGCAGAAAAGGGGCATGGTTGGAGAATCTGTGCCAGCCTTCCCCAGGAGTGTCTGTGTGGTTGTATAAACTCTTATCTCAAAGTGTGTGTGTGTCAGCTACTTGGGCAGGGACACGAAGCACTGGTTGGACAGAGAGGGTGCTGGAGGTTTTAGCTTGTCCACTAGACTGAGATCTGGACGCTATAGTTGTGCCAGTGGGGAGTCTTATTGGGGACCTGTAGAGAAAGGGAGAAACCAGTCCCAGACTGACTGTGATTCCTGTGTGCTCTTAAGGGAAATTGTACTTTACTGTGTGTGTATCCTTTCCCTATATGGATGCCCTTTACTTGTGTTAGGGGTGAGGATTGAGGCTCCTTGATTGCTGGGCCATGGCATGGGCATCACAGTGTCTAATGGGTGTAAAAATGCAGATAATATTGTAAAGTTTAGTAGCATCAACTACATCTGAAAAAATAAAACAGTTTTAGTTTCATAGGTAAGCTCTATACAGTCTACAGACTATTAGAAACCTAGCCAATAAATCATACTCAAATGCTCCCTCTTACCTCAAGTAGAACAACATGTGATAGATCACCATGGTAGATTTTGAGGCTGCTCATCCAATTAACTTGGTTTTCTTTGAAATTATTAAAGGTGCTACTCTGCTTGACATGAAGTAGACGATTGTTCCAGATATAGGAGATATGCTGGAATACGAATTTATCATTCTGACATGTCTTCTTTGCCTGTTGATGAAAGTTTATGTCCTTTAACTAGATTTGTTATGTGAAAGAACAGCAGGTCAAGGATTGCTAGATATATTATGAATCAAAAAGCTGGACACCAAAAACTATAAGAAATTGCGTACAGGGAGGGTTTTGCCAATCGGTCAGGATAAGTGAGGGTCTTCAATGCCAAAAACATTATTGCATTCAATAACAGGTCTGATATGATATGAGTACAGGGGAATTAAGACTTGTTAGGATCTAGAGAAGATGCCTTTGGAAATTAGGTGAACCAGAGAGAATGATTTCTGAAATACTATAGAGATATGATGGTCAAAACATAAAGAATTATCAACAAGTCTACCTAGATCCCCAACAACAGTGCCAGATTGGATGGCTATGCCTCCTATGTGGTATGATAAGGAAATGTTTTTTTGTTTGTTTTTTTTTTTTTTTTTTGCTTTTTTTTACCAAAATAACTATACTGCATTTTTTCACATTTAATTTGAGACCAGTTTTCTTGCATCAGTTGTTAACATAGTCTATCCCACGTTGGAACAGCTGTGAGTCAGTGAAAGAATAAATAACTACACCCAATTTATAGTATTTTGCAAATACAGATGAGCATATGTTGGGAGTGCCGGTTTGAAAGTATGAGAAACAGATGTCAAATATGAGGAGGCGAGGCCAAACAGTGAGTCCTTTGGTACACTTTTGGTAACTTTTTTCTTTAAAAGTGGTACCTGCAACTTTATTAATATGGCACCTGCCAGGCGAGCAATTAGCCATACATTGCACAATATATGGATTTATATCTACATTTAAAAGTCTGTCAATAATGCCAAAGACCATGACAAGGTCCAAATAAACTGCATTATCACTATTCACAGCTTTGGTAAAAGAGGCAGGATTTGACTTTGGCAAAGCTAAATTGTTGAGAGTCCATGGTTAAACGATTTTCAATGCCCAGATTAAATAGGTCTCAGGAAATATACTATATAGCTTCAAATTCATGGCTAGTAAAGTACTGAGGCTATAGGTACTGGGGTCCATGGCTGGGCCACCTTTGTGTAACAGCATTATAGTTGATCTTTTTCAGGCCTCAGGAATGTAACTTGTGGATAGAATTACACTAAAGTGGTCAAACAGCTGTTTAGATAGGCCATATATGTCACTGATAATAAGGTAACATGGTAATACAGAGGTAATTGCAGGGATAGTACCACCAGTTTTAATAAGAAATGATGATAAACATAGAGGTGTGCGAGAAGAAGCCATATGGTATCAGTGGCTCAGCTGGTTCATAGGTTCATAGTATGTTACTAGGCTAGCATCCCTAGAACCCTTACAAGCCTAGCCATGTTAATCCTGAATTGCCTCAATTGTCTTTGGTTAGACAGACTTAATTTGCAGAGCCCACCTATGATAAAAACAGACTACCCCTGTCCATGAGGGACATGGGTCCCACTCCTGGGGTGAATTTGCAGTCTCCCATCCACTTGTCCAGGTTGCACTTGCATAAGGTCAGTGAGGAGCCCTGCTTCACGTGAATTGGGATTTTATTCCAGAGTAGTCGCAATCTCTGGGAGATATATATCTGTCTCTCGAGCGTGTTCTGTTAATGTCACAGCCTAGGTTAAAAACCCTAGAGCAAGTGACTCTTGTGTCATCTGACTTGTGGATGTGCAAAATATCCATCAGGGCAGGGTCAGAGACTGCCCTGTAGGCCAGGCACAAGTCGCCTCTCAGCAGCCTATACAATACTGTGCACAATGAAAAGCCTTTCAGTCTATCCATGTAAGTCATGGTTTAGAGGCCCTTTATTTTCTTGGTGAGAAACCTCTGTGATCTCTCCAGCAGCTGCAGGTGTCTGGTTAGATATATACAGAAGGGAGTGTTGTACTCTATTAATGGTCTGATGAGGGTCAAGTGCAGTGGAGTTATAGCATCCTTAGACCTGGATGCGATGCCCTTATGTATGAGATGTGCAATGTAGAAGGCTTTCCTTATCACTGTGGAAATTTGGTGGTCGAAGTTCAGATTGGCATCTACCTGTGTTCCCAGATCTCGCACCACTGGATTTGAACTTGGGGGAGTGCTGTCAATATTGTAATTAGCAGGGAATTCTGCTTTGCCAAAGGAGATAATAATGCACTTTTTTGCATTTCGGTTTAGATTGTGTCTTTGGTGCCAGTCATTTGTCTGTGTTAGCCCCTCCTGTAATATGTTAACATCACTAGGAGAATCAATGATTGCACCCATTTTGCAAGCAATCATCAGCGAACTTGGTAAGCCAAAGGCCATCTACTTTAGCCTGGACTTCCGAGAAATAGATTCCAAACAGTAAAGGATCCAGCACAGATACTTGTGATATGCCACTGGTGATGGGTCTACTGTTAGAGGTGGAGTCACCAACTTTGACAGTATGTGTTCTGTCAGTGAGCCAATTGGCTACCAATCTAGTGACATAAGGGTTAATCCATAGCTGGGAGAGTTTCTCAATGATACTTGAGTGGAAGACTGTGTCAAAAGCCCTGGCTAGTTCAAGATAGGCAGTATACACTGTCTTACCTTCATCCAGGGCTTTGGTGACTTTCTCAAAGTCTATGAAGTTTAATAAGCATAATCTATCCTTAATGAAGCCAAAGTGAGTTGGGTCCAGAGTTTGAAGGTCATCTATGTACTTGTTGATAAGGTCCATGGTGATTCTTTCCATGTCATTTCAGATGAGGCTGGTTAGACTTATGGGTCTATAGTTCCCAGGGTTGGTTGATGACCCTCCTTTGTGCAAAGGGATTACTGTTGGTGTTATCCACTCTGCTGGTACAAAGCCAGTTCTCAGGCTATGGTTAAAGAGAATGCCAAGTGGGTCCACTAGGTCCTGTTTTAGATTGCTTAATAAGCTAATTGGGATGTTTTCTGGTCCCACTGAGGCCGTCTTTGTGGCTTTGGAGAGTGCAGATATGACTTGATCTCTAGAGATACTAGACAGAGGACTGCTGTCAGGTATGCTTTGAGGTATGGCTGTTGGGGACATGGGGGTGAAGTTTCCACCAAATCTGTCAGCTAGCAGTTGGGAATTTTCTTCAGTATAGTATGAGTGGTACCATCTGCTACCAGTTTGGCACATAGCTGGGCATTCTGTTTTAGATTTTTGGATGTAGCTTCAGAAGCTTTTACAGGTTTCTGATTTGCTTGTTCAAGCTGTGGAGGGAATTCTTCCTCTGCTAAGTCAGTTCCCTCTTGTTCTTAGACATCAGTTTCTTCCTTTTGTTGTATAATCTGTTTATACTTGAGGTCCATTGGGGTGGCTTGTTTTTTTGGGTGGACCTGGTTTTAATCCGGTCAGACACAGCAGAGTCTATACAGTTGCTTAAGTGCTTATATAGGGAATTTGTGTACACCTCTGCACAGGCATCATTGTTGTCTGTGATTGTTGGGCAGACCTCTCAACCTTACTGAATCGTTCGGTTTTTATCGGTTTTTGAGGTCCAAATGATGGGGTGCCACGATTCCCAAGTGGCACCCCTTAATTTCCGAATTTCCTGTCTTTTGTTTTTAAAATGATTTATTTATTTATTTATTTGTCTTTTTTCAGACTGATGTCATCACGCGGAGGTGTTTGCTGTGACGTCAGCTTCATAAGCAGCCTGCTAGCCAGTCGGATTTCGGCTGAGGGCTGTTGTTGTTTGTTTACATTTGCAGCAGTAGCGTACATGCTGGATATGCCGTCATTCACAGGTCTGACATGTGGCACACTGCTGCAAGCCTGCAGTTAGGATAGGCCAGGGTATGGAACAAAATAAAAGAGAGGGAGTGGCGGGAATTGGTACTGAGTTTGAATGAACGAAAGAAGCCCCTGAGTGATTCGAGCAAGCAGAAGCAGCTGATGATCGGCGATCGCTCACTGTCAGTAATTGAGTAATAACACAGCAGCATTAGCATAGCATAATTAGGGCCATAGATAGTGTGTGTGTGTGTGTGTGTGTGTGTGTGTGTGTGTGTATATGTTTTTAATATAAAATAAGTTAAAGAAGTGGCACTGGCTTTTAATTTTCATTGTTGTTGCTTGCATACTAGTTGGTTGGTGCAGGTGGTCATCACAGGTGCACTATATGCCACTACTTTATTGCACGGGTCGGCACTTTAGGCAGGCAGGCAGCAGGAATCAGGAGAGTAAAAGAGTCAACTGACAAGTCTAATGGACTCGGAGCTGTACGGTGGTGAAGATTCCCGGTCTGTGTTGGTTGGTGGTCGATCACTCATTACCATGAAAACATTTATTTCTTCTGCTGTTGCTTCTTCTCCTGGCTTCTCCAGCACCAGAAGGTAAATAAAATAATTTATAAAAAAAAAATAAAATGTTTATGACGTTTACTTTTGGCTTGAAGAGACTACTCTCCACACATAGTAGACTCGTAGTTATATATTATTATATTTATATGAGAATGATAATTTTTCTTCTTGTTGTTTATTATGGAATGTCACAGCACAACTTGGCATGAATGCCACTCATAGAAAATGTAGTAGTATTTTGACTGTAATAAAAATTGATAGAAGACTTGAGAAAGCATAATGTTCTATGTGAAAGCGCTTGTCCAAAATTAAACAACTGTTCTTTTAAGCTGTGGTGGTCATGTGGATTTTTTTTGTTTCATTATTGTAATAAAAATATGTTTAAAAAGGGGGTTGGAGAGTAGCAGCTAGACCCAGTGCGGACACTGGGGACTGGGGGGGGGGGGGGGGGCAGTCCTGTAAAGATGAGGTCTGAGGAGACCAAACAAAATATTTGTATATACTTAGCGTTTTTGTTAAATTTGTGATATTAATTTCTATTATTAATTCTGATGTGTTGTAAATATATACTTTGGTTTCTTTATGCATGTTCACTCTATTTTTGTACCTTACAACCTGGATCCCCTCTGGAAATGCACATTACCCTGCAAGTCTAACTCAGTCAATACAATGTAAATACTCTGAGGCGGTATAACTCCAGTATTGTATCATTAGATAATAAGGTGTAGTGGCAGAGGCCAAACATTGAGTGCAACCCCCATGGCAAATATATTCTGTAAAAAGAAATATCTGTTAACATAGACAGTGGGCATATATTGGCCAGTGATATAGTGGTCCACTATGAACTGGGAAGAGGATTTTATTGGTTCATAAGAGGGGGTGAATATAAAGCCCCTTCATACACTGGAAATGCAATATATTGCTGGTTGGTACATTACAGCAGATGCATTTATAATAAGGGGTATACATGAAACCCCTTCCCACACTGGGGATGCAGTATATTGCTAGATGGCAAGTTATAGCACATGCGTTCATAGTAGGGGGTGGACAAAGTAATCAGCTTGTTTGACATTTTTTAGCTACTTTCATCTTAGCCAGGAGCTGGCATTCAGATTTAGATACATAAAGCATATTTTAAGAGACTGTGCCTTTCTTTGACATCCAGTAATTAAACCAGATTTGTAACTTTTCAGTTGCAAAGGCTTAAGGCAGAGTAAATATATCAATGATTAATGCTTCATATTAGGAATAAGAAAATATGTAAATTGAAGGCTACTGTTAATTTAACCACCCAGTATTGTGAAGTTCCCATAAAAACTGATGCAATCCCTCACAAGCATGTTTATGTATAATACAGTGCTGTAAGATGCTGGTGAATTTTTACATGCAAATGATTATAATAATAATGTATATCACTTAATAGTGCAATGTACACAATCTGAGAATTATGGCATCATTTAAATAATGTTGTATACACCTTTAGCACTAAACAAGGATAAATTGCTTGTACATAATAACACTGCACTGATGTATTATCAGTGCTGCTGTCATTTTAGTACCAATGCACAGAACATTTATAAAGTGTGTGTCTAACACCAGTTATAACACTTTCCACATCACAGCAAAACCATAACGCAGTAAAACAGATTCAACTTAACAACCAGAGATTAGCCAAACAGTCTGGTGGTGATAATGGGCTGGACAGTGCAGTGCCATGCCATAAGCTGTGTGCAAAGTGCAAACAGATGGAGCAAACACACAACCTGCTGCTACCATACCTCAATCAACTGTCCAGATTTTAGCTTTATATTTTTGGTCTGTTCTTCATAAAATTTGTGGTTTTCTGGCAAATTGCTGAGGACTGAAGTCACCAAATTGTGATATACATTTCAGTTTCAGACTTCATATCTTTCAGAAAATGAATGTTAACAAAATCCTGCTATTCCTGCAACTTTCTAAGTTTATAACAGCAACTTTTAAAATATGTACCTATTTTTGGGCCTTTGTCCCCCCCATTACTTTAGAATTTGTCCAGAGTTTTAGTGCTAAGAGGTTGAGAGGTATGACTTCTTTGTTTTAGACATATTAGTACACACCTATGCATTTATTGCTTAGAGTTTTTTTCTATTCTGTGACAAGTGTATCTGATGCTTCATAATCAGGGGAGACTCATAAGTAATTGTACTTTTAACAGATTTGCTAAACCATTAATTTTGTGTTAGATTTGCATTGAGAAAGTGACACTAAGCTTGAATGACTATGTTCATTTCAAAAGCTGTTTTAAAAAGGTGCACTTTACAACATTAGTACCTCTTTCTTATTCTGGAGTTTATCTGCATTTATTGCCGGCTGCTATAGTAATGTCATCTACAATGTGCTAAAGCTGTATTTATTTAATTTTATGCCTACCGTAAGGGATATTTAAGGTATGATTTGCTTGAAGAAATAATTCAAGTGCCTGAGATTAAAACACGAGCAAGTCTTGTTTATTTTTTTGTTCATAGTGGGTGGGTGCTTATTTATTTTATTTGCTTACTGTATTAATGGCAGGCGGTGGTGGTGCTGCGGTAGCGTTGTCGCCTCACAGTAAGACACTGACCGGTCCGACTCTCAGCTAGAGCATCTTCTGCGTGGAGACATGCGTGAATGGGCATACCTTCGTTGAAGGTTGTGCATTAGGGCTGGCAACTCAGCACGTAAAAATCAACTACCAATCATTAGCGGACCAAAGTTCCGCTGTGGCGACCCCTAACCGGGGAAAAAGCCGAAAAACACAGCAAAAAAAATTAATGGCAGGCAGTACACATGTAGAATGGAGTCTCCTGAAACCATAAAACGCACCTGTTTACTGTGTTTAGAAATAAGATTTATAAATTATATACACTTAGAGAAGGACACAGTACAATATGCTAAATGTAACAACAAAGGCTGCTTCCAATCCAGATGCAGTGTCTCTGCATGATTCTCTCTCAAATACAGATTAGTAGTAGTAGTGCAGGGATTAGAAGCTGGCTAAGAAATCTTGGCAAGCATTTTATAGCAGACCTACAGAAAACTAGCTTATATAAAGATCTGGAGCTGAGGAAGGAGGATTGGGTCAGCAGAACAAAGCAGGAAATATAAATATTAATGTAAATAAAACACTATTGTTGTTCTTATTTTGTATTTCATGTCATGATCATATTTTTGTTGTCTGTTCTTCAGTTTGCATTTAAAACTTGGTATCCCACAATTCCACTGGAGTGGGCGGGGCTATATAATTATGTATGCAAATTGTATGTTAATCAGCATACATATTTGTACCTATTTTCCATGGGCCTTTGTCCAGATTTTTGATGTTTTCAGGTTGAGAGGTATGTTGGGGTATAAAACTTTTTATACCATGACTTAGTAGGCTATAGTTTGCTTTGGAAAAGTTTTTTAGTTTTTTTGCTCTTGTGGGGGTGAGAGGTTCAATCGTTACTTTGAACAAAACTGATGTATGGTCTGACCTTACCAGGGAGGGCATCACATAGGGGGAAGTGCAGTGACCCCCCAAGTTGGTGAGTACCATGTCTAGGACATATGAGCCCCTTAAGGGGGTGCAGACTATATGTTCCAGAGCATTTGCATTGACAAAGTCCAGGAACCTCTGGGCAAGCATGTTTATGCTCATGTATGTCACCCAGTCGATAAAAGGATTGTTGAAATCTCCCATAACTTCTCATGCTCATTTTGCAGTACAAACGTGTGGAAGGCATTGTAGCTTTGCACGGCCGGGGTGCTCTCTGCAGCCTTGAACCATGTCTCTGTGACTGCACAGATGTCAGCACCTTCCAAGGTGAGGAGTGCTTCCTGTGAGTGCAGTTTCATGTTTTGACTCCTAGCATTAAGCAGCAGAACCTTGAGTTTGTTTTGCATGGATTTTATAGCACACTCATTTTTCTTGCTGGAAGATCAGAAGACTGTGGGTTCTATTCCTAAGCCAGCTAAGTGGATAATTTTGAGTGTTTACTCTGCAGTACATCATAAGGGGCTGCTGAACTTCTAAGTATGCCATCCTTTAGATGGGATGTTAAAGTGATGTCCCATCTGCATGAGTTGGCAGTAGTGCAGATGGATGTAAAAGATTCCATAGTACCTATAAAAAATAGAGTAAGGGAAGTTCCATAATGCCCTGGCCAAATTACCCCTTTTTGATATGAATACCACCTTGGTTCTCCCCTGAAAAGCAGGTACTGGCCTAGTGGGACTAACCTGGTCAAGAATCATTAAAGCATTGTTTATATTTGTGAGGACAAGATCAAGAATATTTTGGCTCCTAGAAGGAATGCTAACTATTTTTAAAAGGCAGTTAGCATTTATAATGTTACAGGGCTGACTCTTACTTTCTTGCAACTTGAAACTACCCCAAGAAGAGAAAATCATAGAACAAAAAGAAAAAAAAAATGTTTTGTGACAATCTCGTCAGGTGCCGTTTATTTTATTGCCATAAAATGCCTGAGTTCTATCAGTTTAACTCAATTAATTACATATGCTGTAGAATCTTACTATAAAACCTCAGTGATCGCAACCTACAACATTTGAAAAAATAAACCACCAAAGTACAGACCTAGAACTGTAATAATTAGGAATTGTAGCAACATATTTATAAAAAGTATAGGTCAATAATTCCTATCCTTTGAGTGGGCGTGTCCCAGTTTCAGAAGTACTATAGAAAAGCAAATGATCTATACAACACTATGTAAAACAGGGACCAAAACCTACTAGTAGATTTCTGGAAAGTAATCAATAATATTATCACCACCAAAAAACATCACTGGCAACACTGTTGAACTACAGTAATAAGCAATTTCAAATTTATTACCAAAATACTCCAAAAACTGCAACAATAGTAGCTCATCGACAACAGAAGAGACTCACTCTCCACCTCTAAAAATCAGCAAGTACTTATCTTTTGATCAGATTTTGGTAAAACAAGTGAAAAACTAAACAAGCTCAAGGACCACTGATCACTATCCATGGATCACCTTCTTCCTAAACACTGCTGACGAATACCTTATTTAAAAAAAGCAATCATAGCAAGTTTGAAAATTACAGACTAATTAGTATTCTGAGTTTATTATCTAAGATACTCAAAAAGTGAAGTATATAAAACTAGCAGAATACCTATCACAACAAACTAACACAAAGTTAACATGGATTCCATTATAGCCAAAGCACATAGACAGCTGTAATTCACCTAGTAGACTACATAGCAGACTCCATTTACAATGGCCACAGTTCACCAGGTTTAGTTTTTGATTTGTACCTCATTGCCAACATCTTCCTCTTGCAGACCCAGCATGGCTTTCATTCAAGAAAACTGCAGCTCTATATTTGGGTCTACTTCACGATGTCGAAAGCTGACAATATCAAAGCTGATATTGTCGGCACCACAACATTGAAAGCGCAGAACATCATGCAGGTAAATGGAAATCTCTGTATGGGGAGATTTCCGTTTACCTCAATGTAGTGCAGTCTCGGAGTTGGAATATTTAAGTAGAGGGGGCGTGGGGGGTGCAGGGGAGCTTGCTCCCCTGCCTACGCTAGTTAGTTTTTATTTTTGTTTGTTTTGTTTTTTTAAAACGTTATTTGATGTTTTACTACATCGATCACTAGAGGTCAACCTTTAGTGATACAATGTAGTAAGATTTTGATAACGTGATATAGACGCCTATATTTCACCAGCATAATTAATCATCATAGAAATGCATCTCAGTTAGTCTTATCCATCTTCCCTGACTTATCCAAAGCATTTGACATTGTCTCTCATCCTAAACTATTAACTTAACTCTCCTGCCTAGGCTTATTCTAACCTATGCAACCCTGGTTCAGTAACTACATTAACATTAGGCAAAAGTTAATAAAATGGCAGTACACCCAGGGCTGGCACTACCATTAAGGCGAATTAGGCATTTGCCTAGGGTGCAGATCACGAGGGGGCACAGCCAGGCAGCTTGTAATACCTCTCTAATTTAGTTAAATGTAGTGAGGATCTGTGGAACCCAAAGCAGTGAGCATGCGTGCTCGAGTTCCATTTTAAAAAAAAAAAAGCACACCTATTTTTCTTGTTACCATTGCCAGGCTGCTTTAAAAACAGTCTGGATTAACTAGAGACTGCAGGGATTTGAGTCTGACTGGACTGTTTAGTCAGCAACCACATATGTGATGTGGCTGCTGATTAGTCTTATTGTTCTTGCACTCTCTTCCTGCTCTTTGCATTGGGTAAAGCAACAAGCGAAAGTGAGAGATTGAGAGAGCAGCAGTGGAGTCCTCCGAGGCGTAAATTTTATTACTGCCAATTGAAAACTAATCTACAGTGACAGCAGATAGTTTCTTTTCAGGTAAGTGTGAAAAAAATGGGATCTTCTGACTGTTTTTTTTTTCAGCAGGGCCAACCAGATATACATATTGCATTTTTTCCTGGCAGGGCAAACCACATACTACATATTGTATTTTATTTCCTGGAAGGGTCATACAGATATTTTGTGTAATTTTTTTTCCTGGCAGGATCAATCAGATAATTTATGTATTTAATTATTTATTATTTTTAGCAGGATCAACCGGATATTGCTTAAAATGAAAAGGTGGACTGGTTATATATTTGTTCTTTGTTTCTAACATCCTGAGCCTGGAGTATGGCAGGGTCAACCAGATCATAGTAGAAGATGAAATCCACAGTGGGCTGGCTGTTTTGGGGGCAGTTTGTGATTTTCTAGCATGGTCAACCAGTATACTAGTAGTAGGTAAGGTTAGGTAGTGTGTATGTTTTGGGGGATGTTGATGACTTTTTTTTTTAATTAACTATCCTGGCAAGGTTGACCAGATACTAGGAATGCCGTGTGTTTTGGGGACTGTTGATTTTTTTTTGTAATGCACAGACATGGTCAGCCAGAGGCTGTTGATGACTTTCTTTTATTATACTATGCTGGCAAGGTTGACCAGTTACTGGTGATGCAGTTTTTTGAGGGACTGTTGTGTGTTTTTTTATGCTGTAATACACTATCTGGCATGGTCAACCAGATACTAGTGGTCTGTGTGTTTTGGGGGCTGTTGATTACTTTCTTTACCATTATTATTATTGTTATTATTATTATTATTATTATTATATTTTTTTATTTTAATATCCTGGCAGGAGTCAAAGAGATACTAGGTCTGCAATGTGTTCTAGGGAGCCATTTAAGGATGACATATCATTGTTTCTTTTTCTATAACTTAAATTTAAAAAAAAAGTAACTTATTTGTAAAACAAGGGGCACACTAATAATTTTTGCCTAGGGTACAAACTAACCTAGCACCAGCATTGAGTACACCTTCTCAACTTTCCTTCCTTTTCCTATAGGTGTCCTCCAAGGCTCGATTATTGCCCCTTCTTTTCAATATATTTAAAAAAACAATCTCCACCCAGCTACCAAACAAGCTGCCATCATGCAATACACCGATGACTCCTCCCTCCACTGCACTACAATGTCTTACAAATCTCCAATCACCCAAGAATTCTTTACATTTGCCAAATTCTGGCTAACCAATACAAGTCTGCTCTTAAACCCTTAGAAAAGCAAATTAATGTTATTCTCTTTCAAATATTTCTCTGTCCTGACACACTCTTTTAATATTCCATCAGCCAATAATAACACTACCATATATAAGATTATATAAAATTATAATTAGTTCAACACATGCATAAAACTGACTTCAATATGTTTTAGACTAATTTGTAAGAGTGGCTATTTAATTATAGAAAGTTTAGTTGACTGGCTGTTTCTTGATCACGTGATTAAGGATTTTTATTACTTAAGGTTGTTTGGGAATGATTACAATGGTCTGATGAAGTTCATTGTGTTGAACAAAAGTGATAAACCCTTGCATAATAAAGTGTATCATATTTTGTCCTGCTATGTGTGCTTCTAATTGTTTTTTTTTAATAAAACAAATAGACAAATTAAAGGCTTCAATCCAAATTAAAACAAAACCTGACTGCCTCCAGGTTCTGCTCATGGACTTCACCAGGATAATGAGGAACCTTCAAGCCACCACCTTGTTTATAACACACCTGGCTTCTAAACCCCTTAAGTACAAACCACAAGCTGTGTGCACAGCTATACTATACCTCACCAACATTTTTACATAAATTTCTCACTTTTTCATCAAATTTCTCTAAATTCCCACTTTTCCTTGTAATTTCACCCAACCATCTCTTCCCACCTTTTCATTATTTCTTTCTATTTCTCCGTACTGTACTACCTTTTCTTCCAGCTTTAAATGCAAGTTACATTATTTTAACGCTGGATAAACTGAAAACCAGTGTCAAAGATCTTTATATTAATATTATGTTTCTTTAGAATTTTATGGGTTAGACCACTACACCATGCAGTGTGTCATTAAATCAGACCATTATTTTATGTTGT
This sequence comes from Protopterus annectens, assembly GCF_019279795.1. Taxonomy (NCBI): domain Eukaryota; kingdom Metazoa; phylum Chordata; order Ceratodontiformes; family Protopteridae; genus Protopterus; species Protopterus annectens. The sequence goes on from NC_056743.1 coordinate 942,991,693, forward strand.
CTCTATTTTTATTGTAGCGTTTTCGTTAGAACTCTTATGTGTTAGAACACAACTGTATGTAATTCTTCTTCTCATTGTTTGGAGCTTCTCTCCCTGGGTCTCCACTAGAAAGGGGCTTTTCTTGGCCAGTGGTACTATTCTATAAACAATAAATATGTGATGCCTGGGGGAATGCATGGAAATGGCAGGTGGACACATGCAGCAAATAACAGACACAATCTGTGTTAATAATCTCCTGACTTTGAACATCTAATGCTCTTGTGGGGCAAATATGCAGTGGTCATTGAGTGTTCCCTACCATCAGTCTGTACAGAGTGACTGTATAGCATAGGTGTTAAGTCTATTAATCTGGCAGGTCTCACTGTGAAATATGTGGAGTCCGAATACTTCCAGAACCAGTAGTTGCCCCTTCTCTGTGATACTCATATCCTCATTGTCTCTATATATGGAGGCTACGAATGAATTAGCATCTGTGAGACTTGCAGTAGGAGTCGACCCTTCACTCCATTTGCACACCTATCTGATACTATGCAGCATACCTCCTGTGAAATCCACTGTGTCATAACATTGAGCTGCATCCACCATTGCTACGTTGAGCCATTCTTCCCACCCAGGACATTGAAGTCATGGACCACTGTGCCTCACACATGGCTGTGTAGAAGTTAGTTGGCAACCCCTCTCCCCATAAGGCAGAACCCTTGCTCATTGAGTGTATGTAGCATGATGTAATTCTCAGTGTAGCTGAACCTTTCTAATCTATGCAGTCTTTCCCTTCTGCGTGCATGCATACACCTAGGAAGAGAGAAAATCATAGCCGAAGGCTGGTGATGTCTTGATATTTTTAAGTAGCAATGACACACAGTTTTCTGGCTTGGCAGTACACAGCAAGGCAGGGTTGGACAGTGCTAGAAAGACAACAGAAGCCACAGATATGTTAATGACAGGTGGGTACCCCAGGGGTAGCCTATGTAGTCAATGGTAGAGATGGACCTGAGCATGATTACATCTGGAGTAGATAATACTTATGGTCCACAGGGATGTGAGTGGGCTTCACAGACTGCATAGGTGGGGGATCCTGGGGTGCATAGGTGGCACAGGGTGCTAGGCTACACTGACAGGGGTTGTGAGTGTGAACATTTATAACAGATGTCCCTGGGACTTGAGTGGTAGGGATAGGTAGCCTTTGTGTTATGGTCTGCCATCCCACAGATACACTTACATGTAGACAGATACATAAATTACAGAATTTATACCTGCAGGCTCACACTGCAGACCAGCTTAGCATAATAAGGTGCTGTACAGTGGCTACTGCAGTGTTACTATAGGCTATGCCCATACAAATGCCCACATGTATATAGCATTGGGGTATACATTCCATGCCAGACTAAGGGGAGGGACTTTATTTGTTGTTGGCTGACATTGCATAGAGATAGTTTTATGTATAGAGGTATATATGTTACACACTATAACTGCAGATATTGGGTGTATGCAAGCACAGTATAGACAAGTAGTGGTAACAAAATTACAATAGTGCTACCATAAGCTATTTTCAGGAACACATTTATCTGCATTTGATGCTGGTGAAATATGCCTTACTAGTACTATAAAACATTGTGCACCTCCTCTGGGATGTACCCTGTGGAGATGCCCTTTCTATACCGCAAGAGAGACCTTCAACCTGCTCAAATTGTGTTGGCTTCTTGTGGCATGTTCTGGTCACTAACAAGGTGACTCTGTAAAAAAGTCACATAAAAATACTACACACTGCAGATATGTAAATGAGGCTAGATTTTGCTGAGATGTGTGAATTGTTATGTTCTATAGAGGTGTATCACTGACATAAGGTGTACACACATTCTAATGCACTCCACCAACATTCTTGACTTTAGGGGTGTTGCACTATGTATCAGTAGCGCAGCTAAGGTAATTCCCTAGTACAAAGTGTTAGGGGGTTCAGTCGGACTGCTATGATTGCTCTTTAGTGCTGCAGGATTTTAAATGCTAGTATACACTTCCTGAAGTTTTCTACAGTTTAAAAGAAAAAAAAAAGATGTAGCTACTTTTTGTTACATTGTACATTGTTAAATCTGTAACAGTTTAACATAAAAAAAGTTTTTTTTTTGTTCTAGCTGACTGCTGAGGAAGGGGGGTTGGGGCAGAATCGGGACTGGCTAATGTATTTTGTGAGACCCAGATACCCAATAGCTGATTTTTTCCTTAATTGCCCCTCAACTGAAGAGGGGCAAGCATACATTCCAACTCTCCCAATTTATGTCTCATGTTTTTATTACATTCCTCATAAAATGTATGGTTTTCTGGAAAATCACTAAAAATTAATGTCACTAAATATGACACATATTTGAGTTTCAGACTTAATACCCTTCAGAAAATGTATACAAATCCTGTTATTGTAGTAACTTTCTAAGTTTAAACTTTGTCCAGATTTCTTACACTGGGAGGCATTTCAGGAACACAAGCCATCAGATCACAGATAATTTTTATTTTTTTGCTCTTCAATTAAAGAGGGAGGGAGGGAGGGAAGGGGATGCTTATCTACCAAAAGATTGTGGACCTTTTTTTCCTTCTTTTGGGGGGGGGGCAGTATGGGGATGATTAGCCCCAATCACTAAAAAAGGCAGCTATACCTCTCTTATGGGGTGTCACTAAGGTGCACTACACACGATACAAAGCATAATTTAAAAAGTGAGTCACAGGCTGTCATTTTGTTTTTCTGTATACTCATAGGATCATAGAATCATTGGAGATTACTAGGCTAATTGCCCTGGGGCCCTTCCAAGCCTAGCTAATAGTTTATCTACCAAAAGCAACCTCAGTCAGCACCTGTTCGATGAAACACTGAAGAAGAGTTTCACTCAAAAGCTTTGTTGTCTGCTGATTTTATGCTGTTTATGTCCTGAGCATCGTATTAAACTGATTATCGAATGGTGAATTTGGCTTGTTCTTTCTTGTACATTGTTACAGTACAGGATGCAGCTGAGGTGGGTGAGTGGGGTGGGATTACCTCATCGGGGATTCTGGCCCCTAACTGGAAGGTAGCCCAGCCTTTTCACCAAAGATGGCGTGGTAGGTGGAGGTGACAGTTGACTGGGTACTAACATGCTAGGTTGTCACACATCAACCCTTCCTGCAGTGGATTTTAGATTCATTGGGATGACTGGCCTATGCCATTGGTGAGCAGAGTGGGTATGGCCTGTGTAGCAGACATATAGACTCAGGACTTCTGGGCCGGTCGGTAGCTGGCATGATGCACAAACTCCTCTGTATCACCAGCCATTTGTCTGCTCTGTCTTTGCCAGTGTGTATCCCAGTGTCTCTTCTCCTAGTGTGTGTGCATCTTCCCTGCTTGCCTGTCCTGTTTCATGTGTGTTTGTGTGCTCCTGTTGCCTACCCTCCCCCTCCTTTCATCCTGCTTAATGCCTATTGCCCTCTCCATTTCCTCCCCCTCTCCCTCTTTCTGTTGCTAAAATCAGGGACAGGTGAGATATGTCGAAGCAATTTCCCATGCACAATATTTCTTTTCTTATGTATCCTAAAACTCAAAGTATACTTCAAGACTACTAATTTTATATAAATGCATAGGAAAGGATTTTTACCTTGTTGCTTTTACAACCAGTAGTGCCTTTTCAGTCTGCAGTTTTTGCTTGTCTTGTGATGTATGCTGTTACGACACATTCACTTTCTTTGCCAGTTATCTTTTGAAACTGTCCCTGCTGGATAACAGAGCAAACATATAAATGCATCCTAAGTAACAACCTGTCCAGGATTAATATCTCTACCTTGTACCCACTGAGTTCCAGGATAGGTTCAGACTCCCATGCAACTATAAAATGGATTAAGCAGGTAATCAGAGAACAAAAAATTAAATGAAAGAACAAATGAATAAATAGACTGAAGAGTGTTGTGTGAAAATCATAGTTACTTGAACTGCAGCTTACTGGTAATGCAGAAAGGATTGTTCTGTTGAAAGGATAGTATCCATACCTCTCAACTGTTACAGCAAGAATCCAGGACAAAGCCAAAAATAATTGGGTGGTGGATGACAGAGACCCAAACTAGGCACAGATTTTAAATATTTATCTTATATTCTTTTGGCTATTGCCATTTTAGCAAGCTTCACATTAGTATGCAGTTTCTTAAGGATATGATTTCTAAAATTCAAACGCCTGTCAAGATTTAGTGACGGCTATCCTCAATGATTTGCCTAAAAAACAAAAAATTTATGAGGAACATACTAAAACTATGACAAAATCAGGGACATTCTGCAGAAATCAGGGACAGTTAAGAGGATTGTTTCCTTCTGAGACTGATGAATTCAGGTCTTTTATGAAAGTTTTTGCTACTTTGTAATTGGTGATGAAAACCATCAAATGGTGTGTGGGATGCATTCTGCCACACAGAGTGTTGAAGAGGTTAATCCCCCTCATAAAACAGTATTCGGTGTATTTTTGTATATTTTGCTTTTTGAAGGGAGGTGGGCAACTTGGGACCACATCATGGTAAAACAGGACACGGTAAGGTGACACAATGCAAATGCACATGTAAAGCACACAGGGTGCTGTAGAAGACATGCAGACATCCGTTTAAACAAATAGAAAATATATGTGAAATGGACAGATGGACTGGTGATGTCCACAAACTGAACATGTATAAAACACACATACACAGTAATGTGCAATCATGTCACATCAACATGCTTAAGTAAATAAGTTAAAAATTTCAGTCACACACATACACACTCATGCACATTTCAAATAAAGAAACGCATGTGTATGTCAACAATATTGCTCATTACATAGCAGAGGACACTTATGTGAGTATTATTACAGCACATTTGCAGTACATCACTGAGTGCTCACTTGTCAAAGCTACATATCTGTTCCAGCATGTATCTGATTATGTGAACGCATATGTACAATCATTATGTATACAACTATTTATGGAAGGTGTACACCAATGTTACTAGATCATGAGTGTGAAAAATGTTACATATAACAAACATGTTGTGATGTACTGTGAAAGAGTGTGTAATCTGTAACACTGTGCACAGATTAATGTTATCTTACTCTTTGATGCAGTCAGATAAGTAGGACTGCACATACACAGGATATACCTGTATTTGATCCCACATGGCATCAGTATTGCCAAACCATGACACAACACCATATCATGAGAGTGGGACATCATGACAATAGTCATCTAAAACCATGTGGAATGACATGTATTACAGAAACTCGGGTATTACAGAAAAACTCACCAGCCTGAACATAAACCCCTACGTCACGAGATGGGTTGCCAACTGGCTTACAGACAGAACTCATATGGTAAGAATAGCAGGCTCCAGGTCCGACTCTAAACCAGTCACAAGTGGTGTCCTGCAAGGCTCGGTCCTAGGACCCCTACTGTTCGGCATATACTTCTCAGAAGTACAGGCAAACACAGGAGGACTATGGCTATCCAAGTTCGCCGATGACTGCAAACTGGGAGCCATAATTGATGCTCTAGCTGACACGGACATCCTCCAAAAGGGCCTTACTGAGACGGACACCTGATGTCAAAGTCATGGACTCAAGCTAAATGCCAAAAAATGCATAGTCATCCCATATGGGAAAAACAAAACACCCATGAATTATCACATAGGTGGCAGCCCCCTTAATACAGAAGAGGTAATAAGAGATCTGGTGACCCAGGTAGATAGTAATCTCTCCTTTGACAATCATATCGCCAAAGTAGATAGGAAATCCTTCTATGTGGCCCATCTAATTACTAAAGGGTTTGCATCTAGAAATAAAGAGGTTATAGTGCCCCTCTACTCATCACTCATTAGACCCATCACAGAGTACAATGCCCCATTTGGGATGTACCTCACAAGACACTTCCAACAGCTGGAAATACCACAAAAGTACCTCACCAAGAGGATTACTGGTCTCAAACATATGTCCTATGCAGCCTGACTGAAAAAACTCTGGCTGTACTCAGTGGCATATCGTTTACTCAGAGGTGATCTCTGCCTGACTTACAAAGCCATGTCCAACTCAAAATTGATGGACATGCTCCACCTAAAGAAATCCAAGTCACTGCGAGCCACTCGCTCTAGTGAGCTAAACCGCTCCACAACAATAAATAGAACATGCTGGAGGGATAGATTCCTGTCACAGAGACTCCCCATGCTTTGGAACAAAATTCCAAATTACATCAGGCAGGGCCCCTCACTAACACTCTTCAAGAGAAACCTTGACGAGTGGATGGGTTACAGAAAATACACCCCTGGGATCACTTCACTGGCTCTGCTTGATGGAGGATCAGTTAATTAATCAATGGGGTGGTGAAAGCCGACAAACTTTGGCTAGGCTTATAAATGCCCTCGAGCAGATAGCCTAGTACCTACCTATGAACCTATGTCTGTACATTGCACAAACCTGAAATGGCAAAACAGATATCCAAGGCATATGACAGTGTTAGTGTTGGACTATGGACAACATATGTTGTCTGTCAGTCTTCCCAGTAAGACAAATGTTTACAGGCTGCCTGTTGCAGCACTATCAACAGGTTAACTGCCACAATGCATGGGCAATTGAATATATGTGGACATTTTAATATATTTCATGCAAACATTGAAACCACAGTAAATGTCCCATGATAATGACACAAAGACATGACAGATACATGGTATGCATGCACAAGAGTGCATATACAGTCCAATCAATTACATGTCAATCATCATTTTGGCAGTATAACACAAGTGGAGCACACAGACAATACCTACCGACTGGAGGGATGTGCTATCATCCTGAATGAATCCTGCATAGCCCATACCATCTCATCGAAGAAGGTCCCCATCATGTCCTTCATGTGTCTGGAACACATCGATAATGACCTCCCTGCTCTACTCCTAAATATTGTCTCTGTTATTGAAATGGGGACATCTCCTCCAAAGTGCAGGCAGGATGGGTCAAGCAAGGGCAGGTCGAGGCTCCTCCTCCTCATCGTCTTTGCCAACATCTTCTTCAGATGATTCGAGCAGCAGCCTCGAGCATGCATATCATCATCTTCAGATTGGTGAATGCCCTCGGGTACCGTACTTTGTATGGTATATGGTATATCCAATGCTGTGGAAATTTTTTGTACCCTTCTCCTGACTGATACTTTTCAACAATGAGATCCCTTTGATGCTTTGTAAGCTCTTTGTAAACCATGGCTTTTGCTGTAGCAGGGAACTGAGTAAATGTCAGGAAAATCCTACTAGGACAGCTGAACTTTATTTGGGGTTAATCATAGTCTCTTTAACTGATGGCAGGTGTGTACCCAAGAAGACTGAATGCTATAATTAAATCAAAAGGTGCTTCAACAAAGAATTAGTTTAAGGGTGTGCACACTTATGCAACCAGCATGTACATTTTTTATTTTTTTATATTTTATCCCCCTAACAGATTTGTTTGTTTTTCAGTTAAATTGTACAGGTTAAAGGTCAAATTAAAGGTGGGAAAAGTTTTGAAATGATTTATTGTGGTCTCATTTTTTTATATCACAAAAGCCTGGCATTTTAACAGGGGTGTGTACACTTTTTATATCCACTGTATGTTTAACCAGTGTTATGGACATTAATTTATACATTAATTAAATGTGTCTGTGTACTTGTGTAGGAAGAATGATGTAAGTAAGTTATATACTTGCATGTCTTCTACCTTGTAACAGTCCAATAGGAGATACAATGAAACTATAACGGAAAACTACAAAATGCACAGTCATCCATATCTTACGTGCTATAGGTATCACTGATACATGAGGACAGTAGCTATGTGAAATTATGTAGTTAGCTGTAGTAAAACATATGTACATCTTCAAATTACATAGCTATAGCTATTATTTAATTATTCAGTAAGATAAGATAACAACATGGGAATTGACCCGCAGTCAAGATATCAGTAATTACAAAGTCCAGTGAATTATCCACACAAGCTAATTCCCACAAAAGCTAAAACACGCTTATAAAAACATTTATATGAGATATATATATATATATATATATATATATATATATATATATATATATATATATATAGGTCAGATATTGAAACTATAATGAAAAACTACAAAATGTACAGTCATCCATCATAGCCTAGGCACTATAGGTGTCAGTGATACATGAGGACAGTGGCATTGTGAAATTATGTATTTAAATGTTGTAGAACATATGTACAACTTCAAAGGCCATAGTTACTGTTATTAATTAACTATTAGATAAAATATGTACTAATTACCACTCCGCGCTAATTAACACAGCAGGTAAAATGTGTCTATAACAAAATGTATATGACATATATGGGTCAAATAAATATCTGTAAAATCCGTAGGAATACTAAGAAATACATAGAGTACTGGTACTTCCTTTAAGGCTCTAAGGGCTGCCTCCACACCTTGTTGACCCTCCTTTGAAGCTCAGCTGCATCTCTCTGATGCAGGTCATCATAGTGGTGACAAACCTGCAATCTAGTGAGGAAGATCCCCATCTTCCATCAGTGCTCATTCACAATCCAGTTCCACACATTGATCATAGCGAAGTTCCTGCCTGTCATCCTCTTCTCCAATCCAGCATAGACCGTCAACATCTGAGTCTTCCCCTCATCAGTCCAGCTGGGCATATGGACATATTATAGCCTCCTCGAAGTTGCCATCACAATTTGCAAGACTTTCAAATCTGAAAAACAGAAACACAGAGAAATGCTCACTGAGGTACCACTCAGTTTACAGTTAGCAAAGGTCTGATCAGTAAATGTATCAACTCAAATATGTAGTAATTGATGGTTTAATAAAGATGTTTCTTGTTTAAAAAAAGGCAGGAATTGAATAATGTATGTAATATTGCTTAAGTTATATGATATATAGCAATATATGTCAAGTATAATGTTTCTTATGTTAAGATTGTCTGATTACCTTTATGTTAATATAAACTTGCCTATGTCACAAGTGATAATTCATTAAAGGTGCTAGGAAAAAATCAGTATTTGAAAGTGGCACTGATGTCATGTTCTAATGTTATTGGAAGATAACAGCCAAGTGCCAAACATGACACCATTTATCGATACCTATTGGGTGTTTACCTATTTTGTTCAGCACAGAATGGCTTTTTATGTGGATGTGCATGAAAGGGATTCAAAATAATTTAATTTTACTTAATCTCATTAATTATGTATCATGCAAATCATATTTAAAGCTGTGTGCACACAAGGTGCACTTTGATTCTGTGAGTCTGAGTGAGAGGTACAATGGCAAATGGTGGAATTTCTGTAGTGGTAATTAGCACATCTGTTAAAGTTAATCATTTCCAAAGGTACATGTTTAAAGTCATATTTATTCCACATGTTAAGTTTTACAGAAGTTGTCATAATTTCCTAGAGTGATGTTGTTTTAAACAGTATGCATACAGGTGTTGTTCTTCTAAAGTGTTTAGTTCAGTCTCATATGCAGTTGTATAGACAGAATTCCAATACAGATGATACCAGTATATGGAGGAGGATTTTCGGAAAATCCACAATTTTTACTGGTAATCCCTTGTACTCTGTGGTCTACCTACAGAAACCTACGGATTACAACAGTATCTGTATCTAGTATGTGATGCTGATATTACAGATATTTAGTTAATCATGACTCCTGAAACAGTGTTATACCATATTCTTATGCTATTATGGATATTTTTTCAATGATGCTTCATCACAAAGGTGTTATCAGTACTGTGTCAATTTACTATGGATCTGTACTACCTATGGATCCAAAGGTGTGCCAACGCTTTCCTTAAGTTGTTTAATTGTTAAGTGATTTAGTATTGTAATGTAAAATGCACACAGACCGTGGTGGCATGATACTATTGTATTTGGAACTGTATTCAACATGTATGTAATGTCAGGGGCTCTAATCCCAGTGATGAAGTGTATACACATTACAAGTTGTGTTGTTTTTACAGATGTTGTATGAAGCCTTTGTTGATACTTTTCATATGTTATGTCAGTATTTCTCACAGACACTGTCATATAGATGTTTGCATTGCACAGGAATGCATACTGTTTATTTTGACATATGCTATTCACTGACTCAGATGCATACATGTGCTCATCCCTGAGTCTTATCATGTGTGTATTAATGTTATCCAGATGACCCACCATCCTAGGGGGTGACAACTTTTGCCCCCAGGAAAATGACATCATCACTGATGCTCTCTGCTAACATGGAAGGAGACTCGTAGGCCTTTCAGGGGATACTAGTTGGAGAAATGAAATATGGACTGAGCTCACCAACATGATCAATGCTGTTGGAGGCCACAGTTACTCCCATGAGGCCTGTCGACATTGTTGCACGGACATGATTCTCCATGCAGCCAACAGAGTCACACATTATGAAAAGTTAAGGAATACCACTACCCCTGATGACATCACAATTTTTTGCCCGCACTGCAGAGAGCAAGAATGCACCAATGAATCCCTGGTAGTGGGATTTGTGCGAGTGTTCCAGGATGGACATGCATGTATCCATGTTCACGACAGGGATAAGTACTGACAATCACTGCATATTGCTTAAGCATGCACATTCATGTGTTCCTGTGTTTGATTTACAGCAGCAGAGTTGAGCCATGAGCAAACTTCCACACAAAGTGAGAATGAAGAACGTAAGTATAATTACATGTAGAGGTAGATCTGAGTTACAGACAGAGCAGTGCAAACTGCAGTTGTAATGTTTATTGCATTAATATTCACAGATCCATCTACTTTGGGCCCACAGCAGAAAACAGCATGTGAGTGTCTCTGTACTGTTGCTGTGTATACTACTTTGTTGGTGCCCCCACCTCATGTAATGGTGCTGCTGTTTCCCATTACATTGTTGTTTCCATAACCTTCACCACTACAGGTATATCCAATGGAGGGGCAAGCCATGCATTATCAAGTGAAGAAAGACCAGGTATCTTACAGTAACATTGTCAGAACTTTCCACTATGCTTAGCACACATGATGACTGATATATATATATATATATATATATATATATATATATATATATATATATATATATATATTTGCAATATACATCACTTGAGTATTTGCAGCACATATTACTGTATTGTATAAGTAATGTTGTCAGTACTAGTTTTGAGAAATATATGACTGTGTTGCCTTTGCGTTTACTTCCTCACTACAGGATCCACAGTACAAACCACGACCTCTACACAGCAGGAGTCCTCAAGTGCACACAGGAGTTGTATGTGTATGTCACACATTCAGTCTTTTTTAATTGTGTTGACCTGGTACATATTGTGAATGATGTAATCCGTAATGTCTTTTTTTCCCCTACACTAGTTGAAGTTCAACAGAGTGGATCAACAACAACATCCCGCGAGTGTTTGCCATGTGTGTTGCTATGATTTTATGCATCACACATGTCATGTATGTTGGCCATGTTAATGGATTATGCATTTATGGTATGTACAGTCTGTGAAAAATACATACATTAGACTGCAAGTGAAGTCAGTGCTATTTGTAACATTGCAGTGAAATACATATGCCAATTGTATTTTATATTCATCATGTGCTGTAGACACATTGTCTTGATCTGCATCTTTGTATTTTTTGGCACATGAACTGTCTTTATCATTCAGTAGTTCATGCAGTGACCATGATGTTGTTCATGATGTGTCTCAGCACGGTAGTATGGTACCTGGCACAGAGGACATTGATTTTTTTTTTTTTTTAGAGTCCATCCATTTAGTTGACATGGATGTTGTAGCAGATGTATAATCAGATGTGGAGGCCCAATTCGCTATGGATTCAGAGGATGATGACACAATGGATGTTGAACAGAGTGACATACCACAGTTGGGAGCACTGCTGCAGGCAGATCCACAAAAAAACAAACACAAGTCATCACCATAGATGTAGTCAAGCAGATGTTGGACATGGGCACGTGTCAGAGGGTGTGCACCTCCTGCTGCAGGAAATGAATGGGCACAGCTATGACATCATTCAGATGTCCATGCACTTACCATTGCCACAGGTCTTGTGACACACCAGATACATGTCATGCATGAAGAACAAAAGTGCAGGCTCAGTAAGATTATGGCTGCATTGGCTGCTAAGAATGAGAGTCTGCTAGCTGTGACCTAGCCTCCGCAGTAATGCAGCAGTGTCATACTAGTAACAGGATTTTGTGTTCCATGATTATGCACAGACAATTGCAACCTGTGAGAGGCAGCCCACCTGTCTGCAGAACAAATACTGGCCATTGGCAATCCCTGTCCTTGGTCCAACCTGCACAGATGTGAAATACTGGCACATCTGCTGAGGTCCCACCAGTCACAAAGCCTTCAACTCACAGTCATGTTCCTTCACCTGAACATGGTGTCATACACCCATCCTTCTGCTCTGTGGAGCAAACAGGGCAGGATGTGTCTGTATGTGGTCATTGCAGGGTGAACCATGGTGTGAGATGTCAGTGAGATCGACCAAGATTGTGCTTGAGCATGTCCAACAGATTAGTATGTATAGCTGACTCATATTAGTTCAATATTACTGTGTTATGATATGTGTTTTTGAAATAAAAATGTCTGCATGACATTGTGCATGCTTTCTCTTTATTCATGTTATGATATTGTACAGATATGTAAGTGTAGCACTGATGTGTGTCCTTTATTGTTTACCATACAGTGATAAAACTATCTGAGAGCGTGTGCATACCTGTGTCAGTTGTACCCTGAACTGATGTTTTTATTTTTGACACATTTGCATATACTCATGTTGCAACAGGCTAGACTCATGTTATGTGTGATGCTCAGTGAGTACATCTAGTGGATAATTGCCATTAGATGCAATCTGCATTGCTTTTGTTGGGCAACACCAGAACTTTGTTTGTGTTTGTGTCTTTCGGCTTTTCCCGGTTAGGGGTCGCCACAGTGGAACTCCGGTCTGCTAATGATTGGCAGTAGATTTTTACATGCTGGGCCTAACGCACAACCTTCAATGAAGGAATGCCCATTCACGCATGTTGACACACAGAAGACGCTCTAACTGAGAATCGAACGGGCAATGTCTATCAATGTTTAATCTGTGTACAAATGTACATGTGGTTTGTCATGACTCAAATGTCTGGGACAGACACTGCTATGTAGCCTGGGCCTGCACTTGCGATCACACCCTACATTGCCTATTCCTGTGAGTTCTGTCCCCCATGTCCTTCTGCTCCTCCTCTGATAGCTGTGGGATATCCTCTTCAGACATTTGTGGTTCTTGTGGTAGTTCACCTACACCTGCAGCTGGAAGGCTGCCATGTGCTCAGGTTAGCATGTTGTGGGGCATGGCACACACTGTTATCATCTGTGCTGCTTTTTCAGGTTTGAAGCTTTCAACACACTAAATACATGCTCTGTGGTGTTTCTGGGTGTTGCTTGTGCTCTGTTGTAGGCCATCTGTGCAGCGTTAGATAAATCACGGAACAGGGTCATTAGCCACAGCTCAAGAGGATAACCACTGTTACCTGTTGTGGAAGTTAACACACTTTTGTTCAGACTGGATATTGTTGATTGGGGAGCCTTCATTTACATCCTAGCTGTGTTCCTGTACTTACCCAGAAGGAATCCCTTCATTTTTCTGGAATGCAGTCCTGAATCCACTTTCCCTTCAAATGGCTGCATTATGGACACTTGCAGGCTGTATTGCCATGATGTTTGTTATGCTGCCATTTGCTACATCATACAACTTGGCAGTTGATGGACAGCCATCCCTTTCAGTTTATGTATCTGTCTGCTTCTGGATGTACTGATGTCTTGATAGGTATGTGTGGGCAATCTATTAACTGAGTTCATGGGGGAAGTTTGCAATACTGCAGAACTAGTGCATTATAGTTCTCCACTCCATGGGTGTGGGTGGGAAGTGAAGGTAGTCATCCTACTTGCTGCACATTACTACCAGGAATTTGGCCAGGATACAACTGGCAGCTGTCTGTGATACTCCTACAGCATCCCCATGTTTCTCTGGAATGTCCCAGATGCAAGTATACCCAGACTGAGAAACACTTTGGTTTCAA